>NC_043708.1:30670855-30694704 GCF_006229205.1 Suricata suricatta
CGGGGGCCGGGACCCGGCGCCTGAAAGCGCGCGGGGTGGGGAGCGCGGCGCGGAGGGGCGAGGGGCGCGCAGCCTGCCGCTCGGCCTCGAGATAGGGGCGGGCCCGGCGAGAACTCGGCGGGGAGGGCCGCTCAGCCTCCAGCAGGCAGCATCTCCCCCAGCTCCCCGCGACAGCCCCAATTCTGGTGGCCCCGATTGGCTGGGAGGGGCAGGTGAGCTAGCTGGAGGCCGGCCGCGAGCGCCAATCAGGGCGGGCGCCGGCTGGAGGGCCGGGCTCCGTGCGTCCGGAAGGTCCCGGCGGGTCGCTGGGCCAGGGATGCGGCCGCAGCCTTTCCCCACCCCCACTCCTCGCGTTTGGCTCTCCGCCCCCACGCCCCTACCGCCCCCATCCCCAGCCCCGGTTCCCTCTGGCATGCAGGCAGGGCCTATACAGAAATTGGGAACTCGTGTGCTTTCTGATGGGCTTGGAGTCTGTCCTGGAGACACCTACTCGATCTGGGTAGAGGAGAGCCAGGAGCAAGTGTTTGGTGTCAGACAAGCGGGCTCGGAATCCCAACTCAGCCCTTCGGCAGCCCCGAAAGCTGCGGAGACCCCTGCTTCTCGCACCCGTAAAGCAGAGATGCCAGTGCCTCCTCGGGCCGGGCGCTGGCCGGGTCAGACTTCAGTAAGTGCCCGAAGCGCCCGCCCGGAGAGCAGGCTCCCGGCCCTCCCCGCCCCCTCAGGTGGGGTTCGCTCGGCACCGCCGCCGCCTTGCCGGGATCAGATTCCTTTTTCCCAGAACTTGGTTGTCTGCGCCGGCATTTGGCATGCAGTGCCAGTCCCGAACGTCAGTGCAGTTTGTGTCCGTGATTTATCTGCGCGCCGGGCGGGTGCTCCCGGGCGCGGGCGCTCTAATCACTACCGCTCCTCCCCGGCTCCGTTCTGGGGGACCCACCCGCCTCCACGCCGAGGCGGACTGCAGCCCAGCCCCTGGGGACCGCGGGCGGAGAGGCAGCGCCAGCCCCACTCCGCAGGCCGGAGAGTGAGTTTGCGCAGTCGGCGCCGCGGTCACCCTTCCCCAGGCCGAGGAGCCTCCTCCGCGCCCTCATGAAGACCACTTTTCGCCCTCAGGGGGCTCTGTTCCTCCTGTGTCCGAGAACGACGTCTGTTTGGAACGGAAGTTTGCGAACGGGTAGCCTGAGAGTCACGCGGTTTATAGATCTACTTTATTAATTTGCCCAAGTAGAACATTATCTTTAGTAGTTATCTGAGGAAGTTTCTTCGTTAACTCTATACGCAGAGTAACCACCAGCCAAAACAAGATGCAGAACATTTTCCTCACTCCAGAAATATCCCTCCTGCACCTTGCCGGGACCACTGTCACCCCCCTCCCCAACCACTTTCTCTTGCCAACATTTCTGCACCTTAGACATTTTTTTCTTAACTTTACTGCCTAAAATGGTTTTCTCCACAGACCCAACTACTGTCCTTTGCTCAGCTTGCTGTGT
The DNA here is from genome assembly GCF_006229205.1 of Suricata suricatta. NCBI lineage: Eukaryota > Metazoa > Chordata > Mammalia > Carnivora > Herpestidae > Suricata > Suricata suricatta. Next base: position 30,672,343 of record NC_043708.1, read on the forward strand.
TCATTTATTACCTGTCTGTTCCTCCCCGTAGGCATTTGAGTTTGTGATCCCCGCTAGATGCCCCCCAAGGCCTTTCCAGGTCTAACATTCCATGAGTCCACCTAGGAAGGGGCTTCCCAAAGGACGCCCACACCCTTCCCCTAAGGAACTCGGAGTTCCCAAGCGGAGGCAGCATCCACTGTCCTAGGGGACCGCCTGATTTCCCTTGGGCCCCTCCCGGCTCACATGACTCTGCTGACCATCTCAGGTCCAGCCTTAATACAGTCCCACCAGGTGGACGAGACAGGACCGGGAAGGTGATGGGAGCCCATGGAGAGTGCAAAGTGGACCTCACACACTTGCTTTGGGGCTCTTTTGGACACATGTGCTATTGCCCAGAAAATTTCCCATGCTAGGAGTCCTGCTTTTTCCCAGATGGAATCAAGAAAACTTGTGTTGGAAACCTGTGGTGTGGAGTCCATGGGTCAGGGGCACCAGGACAGGGCTTCAAGATGCAGGTGACAAACAGGAAGGAAAAATCTTGCGTGGGCATCGGCTTCTCGGGGAAGGTGGTACTAAGATCGTGTGACTTTGGGGGGGCTGCAGCTGGAGGGTCGCATTCCCCGCATGGCCAGCAGTGTCCACACTGGCCGCAGTGGCCGTGGCGGGCAGGGGGCACACAGGCGGCAGCAGCCAGCGCTGGGTGGCAGAGGCTGGCTGTCTCATCATCGCGCTGCCTCAGCATGGATTTGGGGGGCATTCCTGGTAGCTTTCCCTCTAGGCAGGCTTCATTCTCCAGGCCTGCCAATATCCTTTTAATATATTAATTCCTTTTCTGCTTAATCAGGTCAGGACCAGCTTTGGCTGCTGGTGAAGGACTAGTGATGAGCTCATGAACCCTCGGAGGGAGAAAGGCAGGGGTACCTGGAATCATTCTTGAAGGAAAGCCTTCCCAAGAAGGGCAGCGTGAACCCAGACAGTTCCGGGAAAGGTTCAGTGTCTTTAATGGAAGAAAAAGAACACATGTTTCTTCAGTGGTGAAGAGAAGCCAATCTCTGCCATGCCCTCTACCCACAGGACACCTGAACAGACCTTAGATAATGGTGGTTGAGGCGGGTATGGAACGACCTGACGGACAGCATGATGGTTCACTGATGGACTGCTAGACCCGTACATGGCTTCTGCTTCCCTCAACTAAGCAGATAATAGCAAGTGAGCCTTGGGAGAAGCTTCCGTGGCGTCCTCTGCCCTAGCTGGTGGGAAGGGGGAATGGCTGGCAGATAGCTCTGGGGAAGACAAAACAAGCTGGTGACAATCCTGGGGCCCAGACCACGTGTTGGCCCGTGCTGCTCAATCTTATCAGGACCCGAGTGAGGTCAGCCAAGGGCAGGAACTCAGGGTCCTGAATACCTCGCCTGCTCGGAACTAGAGGTGAGGTTCTAAATAGCTTATTTATCTCTTACCATTTCACTTCATTTATGAAACATCCCTGATGAGGCACGTATTATTTTCTGTTTTCCGGGTGAGAAAAATGAAGCTTAAAAAGGTTGTCTGCCTAAGGTTACACACTGTCATTTCTGGAGCCTGAGAGGACCCCAAATACGTGTAGAATGAGGGAAGTGATGTGATCAAGGTACTGGATTGGGTCTGAATCCTAAGCCCATACCAGGGATACTGCAGCACACCTCCCGGATAAGTGTGGTCTGGGAAAATGCTACACCCCCCCCTTTCAGACTTTTCTTATTTTCCTAGTAATTTCTCTCAATTTCCAACTCACCTAAAGCTCAAAGTTCTTGCAGAGAAGAAGACACAATGCTACTTGGAGTATAAAATTCCAGCCTCTTAACTGTGCTCAGGGACAGACTCTGAATACTAAACACACATTTCCTTTTTCTTTTGGCCTTTATTTTTTCCATAGCTTTATTGAGGTTATGATTGACATAAATAGGTTGTACAACATGATTTTTGTTTATTTAAAAAATATTTAATGTTTATTTTCTGAGAGAAAGAGAGAGAGAAGCAGAGTGAGAGCAAGGGAAGGGCAGAGAGAGAGGGAGACACGGAACATGAAGCAGGCTCCCGACTCTGAGCTGTCAGCACAGAGCCCGACATGAGGGCTTGAACTCATGAACTGTGCGATCATGACCTGAGCTGAAGTCGAACGCTTAACTGACTGAGCCACCCAAGCACCCCAACATGTTTTTTTCTAATTAAAAAAAATTTTTAAACATTTATTTATTTTTGAGAGACAGAGAAAGACAAATCATGAGCAGGGGAGGGGCAGAGAGAGAGAATTGGAAGCAGGCTCCAGGCTCTGAGCTGCCAGCACAGAGCTTGACATGGGGCTCGAACCCATGAACTGTGAGATCATGACCTGAGCCGAAGTCGAACACTCAACCGACTGAGCCACTCAGACGCCCCAAGAAAGCAATCTTTAGATGGCAGACATGTTGCTTGCTTTTAGCGTAACATGGGTTTAAATCCAGGCCCTGCCATCGGCTGTGTGAACTGAGGGCAACATCAGGCATCTCTGGGCCTCAGTGTTCTCTCAGCTCCATTGGACCTCCATTCCTTCGCCCCAACCTACCGTCCAGGCTCCCGCATGTCTTCCCCCCACACTCTGCCCCGTGCCCTCATGTTGATTCTGATATTCTGAGAAGCCACCAAACTTTCACAGCTCCTTTCCACTTGCTGTTCCTTCAGTCCCGAATGCTTTTCTTCTCATCTTCCTCCAAATCTTACTTTAAGATTCAGCTCAGTTAACTCATCTTTCATGAGGCCACATGAATTCTATCCCACTTTGACTGCATTTTCTAAGGCCAGGCATGAGTCTTATGCTCCTTTACTTGCATGGGGCTTGACTCCACCCCCCCCGCCCCTCCCCCCAAGGGGAACCCAGGAGGGCAGGGGCAGGGTGTACAGGGCGCCAAATGCACCCTGGAAGCCAGTCGGCCAAAGGTTTAAGGGGGCAGGGGAGCCAAAGGAGAGTATGTCCGGGCACAGACCAACAGCCCTGTCTCTGGGCAGTCCTGAGACAGGGCTTGAGATGCCCTAAGCTGGGAGTTTCTTGGATTGATGAGATAGTTCTGTTCTCCTCAGCAGTCCCTAGGCGTCTGCCCTCTCTCTGCCTAACAACTGCTCACACCCAGGGTTGCCCAGGGAGAAGTGTATCTGGGGGTGGCCCAAGGACCTTGCTGCCCTGCCGGCCCGCCAGCTGCTTCAAGGCACTGACAAGGTCCCACTTGGCATCCAGAGGCATGACACGCTGCTCAGGAACATCGAAGGTATTCAGTGCTCCCCCTTGTGGGTGATGTGTGGATTAAAATGTATACATCAAGCTGGCTTCTAAGAGGAAGTTCATTTCATTGGGGGAGAGGGGATGTGTTCATCCGGCCAATAGGCCCAAAGCCATTTATTGTTACAATCTCACACACTCTTCCAGAACGTCTGAGGAAGAGCCAGGGTGCTGGCTTTTTTATCTGGAACAGAATCAGTAATTCACTGGATCAGAGGCTTGGGCCCCGGGCTTAGCTCCATCTTAACTCGATTAGAGACCTTGGGCAAGTGACTTAGAAACCCGCGAGGCTTCGTGCATCAAAAAGGAACCTTGTCTTGTGCATCGTGCTACCGTTGGAACGTTTTCTCCAGGTCCAATAGCATGTGTTCTTTCCTGGTTTCTCCAAATACCAAGCAAGAGAACAGAGGGAGGGTCTGCTCACATTTCTGCCCCTCCTGCTCCTACCTCTCTTACCTCCCCGCTCAGACAGGGGGACACTTGATTCGCACAGAGGCTGGAGGGCTGGAAGGGTGACAACAGAGGTTCTGTTCCGTGAGATGTCCCTTTGAGTACACTGGAGAGCAGAAGGGACAGGAGTTTGGGGCAGGGAGACCCACAGGATAGAAGGAAGACAGAGCACCTCCCCCCCCCCCCCGGTCCTCTGTACATAACACAGATGTCAGAAGCAGGGAGAGGGGGGTCCCACCTTTGGGCCCCAGCCAGAAAGTGGGGGAGACAAGCAGTGATGAGAGGGGGGTAGTCTCCAAGCTTGAGGTGCCAAAGAATGCTGGAGCACAAGGCTGTCTGGACTACCAGTCCATGCACCATCCGACTGGTGATAGGAAGTCAGAGGCTGGCCAGCTGGGCTGCGCCTGGGAAGGTTGGAGGGGAGGCCGCGATCAACGACCCTGGCCAGGCCTCGTTATCTGTGGAATCTTCAGTCTGGAAGCACAGTCACGTAGGGGACCAACCGGTCCCGCACATCACCGCTTGCTACCTCCCGTCTGCCTGCCAGCCAGCGTTACCTTCTGCGCACAGTCCACATTCTCTGCCACCAGGCCTTTGCCATGGAGGTTCTCCTGCTCGGAGAACCATTCCCAACGCTTCGCAGCTCCTTCTGCTTTGCCTCCAAATTCAGCACAGGGCTCATCTCCCCCTGGCTGTTGTCCCCAAAGCCTCACTCTGGGCTCCTGGCCCCCAGGAGTTCTCGCAGCCTCCCAGTACTCACCGCATTCTTGGCAACTGTTTTCTTGTTTGAATCCCTCTCTGAATTGCAGGCTCTTTAAGGACCGGAAGAGACCCTCCTCCCTTCTGAACACTCAGCTCCTACAAGCACCCCATCTGTAGGAAGGGCTCACATAGGCCGCTGAATGAAGAGGTAGGGTTCGGCTTATGCCCCGCTCCACCTTCTGGAGAATATGGGATCTATGCCCTCCTACACTTGACAGCCCTTGAAATCTGACGGTGGATATCAAGTTCTGCCCCCAGGAACATTCCAGATGAAGGCAAACCTCCAGTTCCTCCCACACCTCCCATTATCCTGGCTTCCTATCCTGTCTCCACCGGGCTCCCTCCTCTGACAGCTCTTGTATTTGTCAGGATCCCTCTACAAATAAGGCAGCCAGAATGGGACACATGTTTTCCCTCACGTTCCGACCCAAACTTATAAACTGGACAAGCCACGGCTAACAGTGCAACAGAAATCAGCAGCTGAGCCAGAAGTGGGATCCAGACGTCCAGGTCCCCCAGTCGGTCACATGGTACCTGACTCACATTAGCTGGTCGTGGATTAGGAGCCCACATCCAGCTAATTTCCCACCTGTACACACAGCCCCACGCCCTGACTCCTCACCTGTTTGCTCCCAAGCCCTCACCTCAGTGTGAGCAAGGGCCGAGCTGCAAGCAAGGCCAGCCACTGGGTCTGCCACCGATTAGGGGGACAGCTGGTGCCGGGGGGTGGAGAGGTCACCACAGATTAGAAAGTGCCTCCTTGGCACCCCAATTCGTGTGACAACATGTATTTATTTAGAACCTAGCTTCCTGGAGCTTATATTTTGGCAGGGAAGAAGGACACAGTAAGGATATATATTATAAAGCAGATTAAGAGGTGACCAGTGCTACAGAAAAAGAAATAAGAGAACAGGGTAGAAAGCCCTGGGGCAGGGTGGTCTCAGCAGGCCTAACGGAAGGAGACTTTAGATCCGAACTGCAAGGAGGGGAGGGAGCTTGGGGACTGAACACAAGGTTGCTTATTTCCGACGTTATATATATATATATATAAGGTGCACTGTAGGGCGCTGCCCTGGCTTGTTAAGAATTAGAAGCAAACTTACAAATTGCACTTCTATTAAAATCTCTACTTCCAGGGCTGGTTGTTCTCAGCCTCTGTATACTCACAGAGCAACTCTGCCCTTTGAAATGAACCCGCCGCGATTGGGATCTGTTGCCTGCTTCTCTTTCCTGGGAGTGGACAGCCACCTTCCTAAGTAATGTTTACTAAAAACCATGGCAAAGCAAAATAAAAGTCGGTGATTTAGTATCCTTTGGGGGGCCTGGTGTACTGAGTCTTTTGTCAACCCTTCCTCCTTTCCTTCCCTAAAAGATATGCATACGGTGGGCACATCTTTCCCTGGCCCGTCGAAGATTTTTATCACCTTTTCTGATGTTCAGAAGTGGGTCAGGTCGAGTCATCAAACAGAGAAGCAAGCTGCCAGGAGAGAAAGTACTGAGCCACTCACGGAGGTATGCACTAATAAAAATTTAATATCAGAAAACAGCAAAAAAAAATTTTTTTAACCATTCACAATTGATGTGGAAAGAGACAAAATTATAAGGCAGCCATCCATGGAATGATTTCATGTTTACAATGGATCCAGAGAAGGGGACATTTAAAATCACTGTTCAGGCTACTGAACCAGGGGAGCTGCAGTTGTATCCCATGAGACTCCCAACTTGCTAGAAGATGCTATCAGGAAAAAAAAGATCAAAGCCAAGTTCGTTGTGTTTAGGCTGAGCATATCTAGAGAATTCCCGATGGTTGTCTCCTTTCCTACAAGTCACAAATGTTCCTCAAGTCCCCTGAGGTGATTGATCTAGATGTCTCAGCTACAAAGGGGGCTGCATCATTGGCTTTAAGTTCATAGCATCTCCAAACAGTGCTCTTGGGATCATTCTGTTTTGGGCAGAAATCTTCTAACGCAAGGAGATGGTTCCCCTGGAGGCCACCTTGCACTGCGGGGGTTTTAGAAGAATCTGGTCCTTATTCTCAATCTCCCAAGGGGCCTGGGAGCCCTGCAGGCAGCAACATTCTCTGGGGGCTTGTGCGGTTGTCAGACAGCCCCCGTGTTTAGTACCTAGCTACCACGTGTCTGAGGGGCATGATACACTCGGATGCTGGGGCGTCCTCCTCGGTCTAATCCTCGGAAAAGAGAAAAGCCAGGAAGTGACACTTAGGAGTAGGCTGGTAAGAAACACAATTCCAAGGTCTCCTTGTTACAAAGAACGGTCTCCTTGAAACGACCACCTCTCTCCTTTTTCTAATAATTCATTACACAGGAACATGGCTATTGGCTGTTCTGAACAAGGAAATAAAAAGGTAATGGGGAAAAGAGAACACTAGCCTCTGGAGGTGGTACTGTTTCCAACTCCCTACGTGCCGCAGTGGGGAAGCCACCAGGCCTGGAACATCGCCGCCTCGGGGAAATGGGGACTGTGGGCAACTTGCTGGGAAAAGGGAGGGGAGTGGGCAGTAGTGTTTTACAACTTAATTTGCCACTTAAGAGTGCATCTGGAACCTGAAGTCATTGATCTCTACCGAGGAAATGGGAATCAAATTGCAATTAAGATGAACTTTGGTCATGAGGAAGGATGGACCAGGCTTTTCACCGTCAGCTGCATCTCTTTGGTAGCCAATACTCCCATCTGGGATCATGGCAGCTGCTTAAGTGTTGCCAATGTTTCCAAATGTGTGAGAGCATTAAGGCATCTACGTCTAAGGAGGGGGCAGTTCTGAACAAGAGGAAAACGGGACGGAAATGTGCCAGTGAGTGACCACTGCTGTGGCCTGTTCTGGGACACTGCCCACCACGAGCGAGTCCCTCCCCCGGTGAAGAAGGTCTCTGCCACGCTGCTCGGTCCCCTGCTGCCTGGAGGTGCCTTTGGGCCCTGTGGGGTGAGGACGGCTATTCTGCCTGCTGACCAGGAGACACAGGGGTAGTTCCTGGGGCAGCAGCTTTCAAATCGGGGAAACCTGTCGCTTCTGAGAGCTGACAGGCCTGGAAGGGTTTGCTTGTTAATGCAAGGTCCAGAGAGGAAGGCAGACTTAGAAGTGTGATGGTTCGATCCTTGCCAGAGTTCAAGGCCCCACCTGCCCAGCAAGATATTCTAGCCACACTTTTCGTGACGGCAAGGCACTACTGAAAGAGGCTTTGGCCAGCGGAACAAACGACTCATCATTGCACGCAACAGTCCGCTAGAAAGTGCTGCTATCCAAACCGAGCCAGACACACGATGTGCTATTGATTTAACAAAGTAAATTTCCAGGGAGAACCAAGGCGACCATCCGGAAGGACCACAGGAAGCCCCAGGACTCTGCGTGAGTCAGAGCCGCTATCAGGAAAGTCTGAGTGACTCTCCATGCCGTACCTTCTGTTGGTTTTAAGCGCGTATGCAATGGCTGCCCACCGCTACACACAACCGTGTCCTATTTATGCTACTTTGGTCTACAGCCAGCAGAGGGCTCGCAAGGCCTATTTCCATAGCTGCTGACCCAGTGACAAATCTAGGAAGAAAATAAAGAAATTATAGGCATGCTGGCAGATACGTCATATAAAACATTTTACGAACTCCTAAACCTGCTGCCCTGAAGAAAACGGTCTTGGTTCCCTCTTTATATAATGTTTTTGAAATGGTACAGAAAATCAAAATAAATTAATACCACAATATTATACACTTAGTTGGTAACACAAAGTTTATAGGGGTTTTGGCAAATATGGGAAAATCATCCTAATTTGTTGAACACTTGTTACCTTCTCAATTGTTTAAATTCCCAGAATATTAGTGATTGTGTCATCTCACATATGAGGAAGTGATATTTTAAGGGCTGATCAGAGTTGCATTTGACATGACAGTGACTTCATTGAAGGGAATAAAGAACAGAGACAGTGTCATCTTCATCATCCCAGTTCAAGAAGTGGTTGTGTGATGAGAGTTCGGTTCGCACCAACACTACCGTCGCCAACAGCAGGAGCAGCACAGGAGGGGGGAGTCAGGAGGAAAGCACGGAAAAGACGAAGAGACAAGAGACATGATTTCAGTGAACTTTAAACCAAGAGGCAAGCACTTCCCACTTGTGATACGTTGTCACTGTCCTCGCCGCTGCAGGTGTTTAGGTGACGCTGGCCTAGCACTCCCCACCGGACACTGAGTACCCTGCCCAAGGGACTGCCGGCCTGCTGAGATCAGACTTGAAAAGAAAAGAAAAGCGGGGCGGCGGGGGGGACCACATAGGTTTTGGTAATCTTAATTTTAAAAAGATTACTACAAAAAGGTCAGTCACTATCCAAATTCACTTCAAATGAATACCCCTTAATTTCAAAAGGTACTTTGCGATCTGACTGTTCTCAAAGGAAAGGCTGGGAGGGCCTGGCCCCTCTGGAAGAATGCTTGGTAGGCAGGCATTCTGCAAGAGAGAACCTGAAAAGAAATGCCAGCCACCTCTTCAGATGCTAGGCCGTCTCTGCGGCTCCGTCGGGCAGAACGGCAGGCTCCCTTTAAGAGGCAGTTGTGAAGGGAGGCTTGCTAAGTCTCTCCAGACACCCCCTTTCTAATGGACAGCTCTCGAGTAAAAAGTCAGCTTTTAATGTGTCTTGCATCATTTTCCTGACTCTTGCTCCAGATAACTTACAATTATCTTTAGCATCTAAGACAGTGGGCATGATGACCTTGACCAAGGCATGTGGCATAGACGCTAAAGCACCAGTCCTACACGGTGAGAACCATGTTAAAAATCAATGGATACGGTAAGTGGCAGAGCCTCTGAACTAAGGAAGAGATTTAGCTTAATTACAGAACACTGTCCTTTCATAATTACTATTTCATTGTGAATATGAAGTTCTCCGCTTTTCCTTAAAATGCAATTCCATCTTCCCTGAGAATAGGGTTAAGAGAAACATCAAAACTCTACACGCCACGGGCCCTTTAAAAAACGAATGGAATGTCCACATCCAGTCGCGGTGTGTTGCTTCTCCTCTAACAGCGTTCCGTGACTCCGGGTTTTAATCTCACCTCCCTCCGGCCTCTGGGAACGCAGGTGGAGATGGGCGAGTGAGACAAGAGACTGAGGAAGTGAGCGGCTGTCACGCGTGGCTGTTCTCACTGGATGGCGCACGGCCATGGACTGACGCTGGAGCCTGACGCTTAGTGCTGGTGTCCGACTGACAGGATGAGGGGGATGAGGCAGCCCAGAACCAGGGCGGCCACCTCCAGGCGGCTGAGGCCTCTCCCGCCAGTGGAGTCGGGTTTGTGACTGTGCCCCATTCCGCCCACCTCGGGGAGGACATGTACGGTGGCAACATAAAGAAATGTCCCAGCAGAGAAAAGCATGGCCACTCCAGTGGCATTGACCTCTGAAAGGGCTTCTTTACTGCTCTGTGAATTAAGAGAAACAGAGAGAGAGAGAAGAAGAAAAATTAAAAGTCAGGGTCAGGAAGAAGTCCTGATAAAAACAGTATTCACAACAGGTGCGCTATGGGACACTGGGGACATCTTAAGATCAGAACGATTTTGTTATTGATGAGAAGCTTCCAAATAAGGGTTTAAGACTATTGATAACGCACAAAATTGTTTTTCAAACTTCAAGTCTGGCTGAACAGGTCTGGCATGTCTGGCATGTCTGATTCTTACAATGGAATCAATGGCATTCTTAAGGCAGATATTAAACTTCACACATTCACTCATTTATTCTACTGAGAGCTGACAAACGCCGCCTACCGCCCAGGCTCAGGCCAGTTCTTGAGACTCGGGGCTTATCAACATGCAGCATCTGCTCTCAGAGGCTAGAAGCATCTTATAAGCCGATCTTGACACAAGTAATTTCACACTTTTTCTACTAAAAAAGTGGACCCATGGACTACGACAATTAAAAATTTAAGAGAAGAGCACACCATGATGTAGCATGTAACCCCATGCTTCCAGGATTACACTTTTCTGTCTAAAGTTCTTTTTTTTTTTTTTTAATTTTTTCAATGTTTTATTTATTTCTGATAGAGAGAGAGAGACAGAGCATGAGAGGGGGAGGGGCAGAGAGAGAAGGAGACACAGAACCAGAAGCAGGCTCCAGGCTCTGAGCTAGCTGTTAGCACAGAGCATGATGTGGGGCTCGAACCCACAAACGTGAGATCTGACCTGAGCCGAAGTTAGAGGCTTAACCGATTGAGCCACCCAGGTACCCCTCTGTCTAAAGTTCTAAAGCCTCTGATCAATGAAGTGATAAATAGGGTGATTCTTAAAAGGAACTATATATGGCCTGAGAGAAGAAAAGTTCTTCAAATGATCAGAGTTTAATGACACCTCATTTCTTAGCAATCCAGACCAACGGAACTTAACCGTGTTTTGACCATCTCGCTTCTCATTTGTTCCTTTTAATGTAAGTTTTATGGTATCAGCTGTGAACTGAATGACACTCGGAAGAATCTGTGACCTTCAGAGAGAGCATGGGGGAAAGCAGGTCCACGAACAAGCCCTAAGTCAGTCTGGTACTGAGATCCTTCTCCTGTCACCTGCCAGCTGACACTGAAATACAACAGGTTGTTGAGACCCGCTGCCCCGGGGGACAGAACCAGAGGACAGGGACACGTCCGACTTGCACAGCAGGGAAGAAGACCCAGACTCAGAAATGACAAGTGGCAGACACATGTTACTTCAAGTCTGATGTCACGTTCAGTGCAATGAGAAAGAACTGGACATTTCATATGTGGTGATATGAGAACGGAGACATCTCTGCTCATCCCCTGTCCTCCTCAAGCTGCCGTTTGCTTGGCCCTCACTCTTCCCAGGCCTGCTTAAACATTGCACACTGTGACTCACTATACGTCTGTCAAATAAAACCAGTGGGTCTGGTTAGCCTTAAGTTATGTGACTTGAAAGATTATATATATGTGCAAATGTTCTCAGAATTGAAGGGGAAGACATTTTCAAATTAAATGAACAGAAAAATGCTCTAAATTGATGAAGAGAATGCCTTGGAATTGAGATGTTTACCTTGTCCTGGTTTTTACTCGTAACTTCATTTTTATTTATTTATTTATCATTTTATTTTATTTTTGAGAGAGACAACGAGCAGGGGAGGGGCAAAGAGAGGGGAAGAGAGAGTCCCCAGCAGGCTCTGCTTGGTCAGCGAGGAGCCTGATGTGCGGCTTGAACTCACGAACCTTGAGATCATGACCTGAGCTGAAGTCGGACGTTTAACCAACTAAGCCACCCAGGCGCCCCACTTTCCATTTTAGTTTGAGGAAGTAACTTAAGTGAAAAACTCAACATACAAAACCCTAAGTTCTGGTAAATCACAAAAGAATTGGATACTTGTCTAGACAAACTCGGAATTGAAAAAGACGTACCTTACTTAGTCCTAAGTATGTCACCATGGCCATAACTGGTGCGGCCAGTGCAAACACCAGCAAGTGTTTTCTGATTCGATTCCGTTCTAGGCCTGCGTGCATTAAGAAGGAAACCAGCCCAAAAGCAGCTGGTGCCTGGAAAAGAAAAATTATTCCTAATTACTCTTAAAGTATGAGTTGCTTCTATATTATGAAGTACATGTCATTTGACTGGATTCTCACCAAAAAGACCAGGCGTGGTACCAAGACTGAGCTCTGCCTTCTAGGAATTAATGTTCCAAGCTCAGAAAATATCCTACGCATGCGTGTGTGTGTGTGTGTGTGTGTGTGTGTGTTTCTTAGTGGGAAGAGAGAAACGATCAAGAAGATTATAAAAAAATATTTACGAACAAAAATTACTTAAACTATAGAAATCTGTAGAGAATTTAATAATTTGTGTAGAGGACCATAAAAAAAGTCCCTTCAATCTAGTCAACATCTCAAATGAATGGCAATTATGAAAATAATGGAAAATATTTTCTCATTTCAGGAGAATGGCCAAAGAGAACTTTTAATTATGAATACATTCGGTATCAAACCTCTCGCTAAGATTGGACTCACCTTATGTAGCATTATGGCCACAAACACAATTAACTGGACGCTAGTCTGGGAAGTAGAGGCCGCCGCTCCTAAGGCAACGCCATCAGCTACATTTAGAAAAACCAAAACATAAAACACTCTCAATACAACAACAGCATCTATACTAGAGCCGCAGTCTTATATGTGGGTTTTACAGTCAGGTAGACCTGCATTGGACTCTGGGAAGGTTCTTTAACCTTTCTCAACCTTAGCTTTCTCATCTTTAAAATGGATTCAATGAAATATGTATTCTTTGGGTTTTCATGAGGGTTAAATGAGATAACATAGGTAAGCAGCTTAGCACCTGGCCCCAAATATTCAACGTACCAGCTGTTATTTGAAAAGTTAGAAAGTATATATAAAGTATTATAAAGTATAACCCACTGATTAATCAAACTGTAATAGCAGAAATAGCAAAGATTACGAAGAAAGCAACTCTGCATCTTGTAGATGTAAAAATACAACGTAAGAGTGCTACAACTTTATAGACACGATTTATACATCAGAAGTAAATGCTGGCTGGCTGAATTTTTGTCAGATCAGCATGTTGTACGGGAAAGGCCAGGTAATAGCATGCCACCTTTCACATGCCTTTGTCATTCCCAGCATTCCAGTACTGGGACTGGGCTTTGGTGATCATTCTAAGGCATGCCCAGTTAGCAACCCCGAGCCTTCTGCGGTCTCTGGCCCACCTCTGCCTCAACTGGAACTTGAGGTGTACACTGAGCAACAGGGCTATTCAGTAAGTACAAAAGTGTCAAAACTCTTTTCCTGATGAAACTCTAGGGCTGAGGTCAGCAAATTTTTTCTTAAAGGGCCAGAGAGGAAATATTTCAGGTTTTGCAAGCCATTTGCTCTCCTGCAGCCACAGCACCCTGCCATTACTGTGCCAAGACAGTCACGGGCAGATGTAAACAAGTGGGCATGGTTGTGTTCCAAAAAGAACTATTTATAAGCACTAAACTTTAAATTGCATGTAATTTCCAGATGCTACAAGATCTTTTCAACCATTAAAAAATAGAAAAACCATTCTTAGCTTGCAACCCCCGAACACTGAGTACGCCAGGGCCTATGCTTGGGTTGGAGAACTCCATTACGCAGGCTCTCCCGGAAGGCCAGCCCTGGAGCGTGTCTCGGGGGTGGTCCCGGGAATGTACACACTGAGCCTTCCGTGGTGCGCCAGAAGAGGAAGGGCTCTCGCTGCAATCCCGCCCTACCTGCGGCATGGACGACCAGACCCAGCGTGGTGGTGATTTTGGAATTGTTGGGCCTTGCTGTTTCTGGATCTGAAGCAAAAATAAGCGAGTCAGTCATTAAGCAATGTGAGACAGAAACTGTTAGAACACTGACCTGGAGGTGGAAGAATTCTTTGAAAGCTCTTAAAGTAGATTCTATTTTCCTCCCAACTGTCTTTCCTTCTGACTGGCTTCAAACACTTAGAAACTATCCTGAAAGAGGTGGGCAGGAGGGAACCTTTCACTGGCCCCAGCCTTCCCTGAACAGACGCTATGTAAGTCCTAACGGCCTCAGCTGCCTGGCACCCCTAAGCCCTCCAGCTCTCCCTGGAAAGTGCTCGGTGGCCTCTCATGGCTTCTCTCCAGACCAACTGGGTCATCACTGCCTACCTGCTCCTCTCCCCTGGCCTCCTGTGACGTTAGCTCTCTCCCAAGACCACAATGTCTATCATGTTTGCCCTTCCCCATTTAATCGTCGCCGTCATCCTAATCTAAATTTTCATCAACTTGAACCTGAATTAGTAACAGGCTCTGAGCTGGTCTCCTCTAGCTCTCATTTCTCCTTAATCTGATTCATCTTATACATCCTTGTCAGATTCATCTCTGAATCACAGCCCTTCTGACGTGCCAGTCAACTAGTTAAGGATCCGCTGCTTATCAAATTCAGTCCAAAATGCTCCATTCAGTAGGTTCTTAAGCTCTTTATCAACTGGTATCATCTTATTTCTCACTAGTCAGCCCGGTTAAACCATCTTCTTTAACACCTTCTAACAAAACATTCTCATTCTCCCTTCCTCAAATCTCTTGTCTTTAGCTCTTGGCACATGGGTAACTTCTGAGCTTCTCAATCCAAGTCTAATTCTAGGGCCACTTCCCTTAAGAAAGAATTAAAGATCAAATCCAGCTCAAAAGGTTCCCGTTGCCTAGAAACAAAGAGCTCTAAGTGCACATATCACCACCTGAGATACATAAACCTGTTTTCACACAAACAGTCTTATGTCCCCAGATTGACTGTAAACTACACAGAAATGGATTTTCCACTTCTTGCAATTTCCTTTTCACATGTCTTACAGGATGTTGCACAGGAATGGAAAGCCACTAGCTAATTAATAAATCCTTATTAGAGAGGGGAGAAAACATTTCTCTGTATGAATGTTACTGCTATCATGGGAAATATACCAGCAAGTCAATAATGTCCAAACAATGTAAAGGTAAAGATGAGGACATCAAAATGCCAGATGAAATGACAGAAGGACATTGGCCAAATAAATTCCCAGAGATTTAATCTTCTGGGAACCCAGCACATAGGAAGAATGGTTTACAGTGGCAGAAAAAACACAAGTTAAGTAACATGTTATCTTTTTACTAAAAATAAAGTTATCTTCTTAATAAAATACTGCAAGGAAAGGGAGCTAAAGCCCCTACTTGGTCTGAGACAACAAATATTTCAATAACACCCCAAACTGAAGATTATCATATCATACTGTGTGACAAGCTTGTTTTGACTTTTCTAGTTAAAAAAGAAAGCATCTTAAATAGAAATTAGAGGTTTTACAATTAAAACACAGTTTTTATAAACCTATAGGAAAAGATTACTTCAACTTCAACATAAATGTAATGAATAAATTCTTACTGAGATTTAATAATAGATACACCCCTGCAGATAATTGGTAAACCCAGATTACCATGAAAGCCAGCAAAAACGGTGACCTCAAAGATAAAACAGGAAGAAGGATAAACGAACACATGCTAGTTTTAATTCTTTGTATCGGATCAGAGGGCACGAGTGGGCCTTTAAATGCATTTAAAATGGAAACTGACAAGAATCGCAAAAATGTCATAGAGGCCAATGTGGGCAACTGTGTAACGCAGAAGGAAATCAGCTTCCATCCAACCAGAGGGTGCTTCTTATTCTTATTTGCTATTTGGTAAAAGTGCACAAATAAAACCAATTACATCTAAATCAACTTCCCAATATGTGTAAGACTATTAAAAAAATGTACGGAAAAATACTGAAAAGAAATAGTAAATGCAAGATTAACAAACGAAACAAAAAATACCCTTGGACTGAAAAAGCAAAATTCAATTCCATGAATTTTGAAAAAAACTTTTATTTGGAAAGAATTTCAAATCTTCAGAAAGTTTTGAGAATGTTCAAAAAACATTCACAACATCCTGTCTAACATTTTGCCCCATTTGCTTCATTATTTGTGTTCATGCTTTTTTTCTATCCACACTACACACACACACACACACACACACACACACACACCACACACTTTTTTTCTTGTACCATTTCAAAGTAAGTCACATACATCATAACTCTTTACCCCTAGATATTTCAAAATATATTTCCTTAAGAGAAAGGACATTTTCTTATATAATCACAGCACAGTTATCAACTTTAGTAAATTTAATATTGATACTTTTTTCTAATCTCTCTTGCATGTTCTAATTTTGTTAATTGTTCAGCAAAGTCTTTCAGAGCATTTTTCCCTCCCAGGAAGGATCCAGTCTGGGGTCATATATGTCCTTAGTTGTTTCTGTCGTCCCCTTTAATCTGCCTCTGACTTTTGCAACATTGATATCTTTGAAGAATACATGTCCCTTCCTCAGCCTTTCTTGTTTTTGAACACAATGACCCTTCCTTTTTGGGTCTGTCTGATGTGTCCTTACATTATGCATTCTCAGACGGAACTGTCTACACGTGCTGCCTCTTAGGATGTCACATCTAGATGCACAGAATGTCCATCTAGATGGAATGTGAATTTTGGATTATATCCTTGATGCTGTGAATGTTATCTTGTGGATACTCTGGATTCTATTATATTCCTCCAAAGAGTGTTGATTTTGTGTTGTGCTTAAGTAACTTGGTTTGGCTCAAACTGCAAAGTCTGTCTTTTGGGCAGCTGCTCAAGTCTCGGTTTAGTTCTCCCATCTTTAGCCGAGTCTGCCCACAAAAGGATGGCCCGGAGCCTTGCCAGACGTGGGTAGAATTTATACTAAAGATGTGGGGCTGTACCTTCCAGTGGCTGTAGTTACCCTGAACTCTGTCCTCTGGTTCCTTATGCCAGAAAGACGGAGTTTTCTATCAGTTTTAGCTACCTCACTGGGCACTGACTGCTTAAAAGCAGTAAAAATAGGAACTCACCCCGTTCCATGGGTTGAATCCCCTCCAGAATTTTCCTGCTTTGGGTCACTCTCCAGTGTCCTTAGGTAGTAGTTTTTAAAGTAATATGCTTGGAGTTTATAATTATCTGTAAGGAGGCTGGTCTGATAGGAACTTATTTGCCCCCACTGAAAACAGATGCCAGTGACATTAACTTCGTTCATCTGGTCAAGGTATTATCAGATTTCTTCACTTAGTTACTTCTTTTTCCCTTGCAACTAAAAAGCAAATCAAAATTTATCCCCAAATGTAACATTTATTGGTGATGCTGGCCTGAGCCGTTTTTCACTATGAGGATTGCAAAAATGATTTTCTAATGCCAGCACGCTTCCCACACTCACAAGTCATCCTTGAGCAATCTACCATAAGCAAGTATGCTCCCTTCTCTTTCTCATGTGGACGTGCTCATTGATCCTCATGTTTTCAATGGTTTATGCTTTGTTACTATTTTTAATAATTCTGGAGCTCAAACTGTCCTAGAGCTGGCCAGTGGGAGCCCCTTCAAGCTGGCTCTATATTCCGTGACAAATTTCCATTTTCTTCCTTCCTACTTTTTTTTGTTGTTGAGCACTAGATATCCCAAGCTTATTTTGTACTTACCCTGCCCCTGTCCTGGAATCAGCCATTTCTCTGAAGAGCCCTGGTATGCTCATTGCTAGTGGGGTGTCTTTACTTCTAGGCCCTCTCTGCAGACAGAGCTAGGACATACATACATGTACACATAAACACACATGTATATATGTACACATATACACACATATACACATATTCATTTTAGAAATCATGAGTCCGACAGCTCCAATTCCGGTCCATCCCTATCAAGGTTCTCTCTGGCCTTCCCATTTCATATTTGTATGTCCCCTCTTCCACAGGGAGAAGTCTGGTTCCACCAATACACTTACTCATTTGCTCAATCCTACAGTACACCTAAAACATTTTCAGAATTGTTTTCACCTATGCCATTACAAAAAGCAAAGTGTAATAGAGAGTTTGGTAATTGTTTATGCTTCTACCCCCAACTCCATCCAAAACTAAAAATATACAGTCGAATACTACATTTGTAAGCCACTTGGTTTTTTAAGACTCCTTCATTGTGATTGTTATTCATTTGAATTATCGTTCGTCTGCTTCAGTTAGCCTCCCCTATCCTTGCTGATTTCATTTTATTTTTTGAATACAGGGTATATATATAAACAGGCACACCCAGGGAAGTGCCATGGCCCCCTGAAACTCCTCTACCCTGTCCTACCCCACCTCCACCTCTTACAGGTTGTCCAACTGATCTGGTTTTATCCCCCTTTTCTTATACAAAATGTACCATACGATAGAAACTAATTTACATTTCAGCTCCCCCCGCCCACTTAACAATATCTCCTGGAAATCGCTCCCTATCAATTCACAGAGATCTGACTCCTCACTCTTTTTCATAGCTCCCGAGAACTCTATTATAGGCGCGCATCCCACTTCATTCAACCAATTTCCATGACTGGATATTTAAGCAGTATTAACAACGGTAAATAATGTTGCATGACATAATCTTGTGCGTGTGTATTTTCGTACTGGAGCTGTAGTATCAGGATCAATGCCTAGAACTGGGATCTTGGCGTTGAAGAGTAAATACAAATGCAGTTTCGTTAGGTATTGCCAAGCTCTCCTCCGCAGGGCTGTACAACTTTGCATTCCCACAGCAGCAGCTGAGGGTGTGTCCACTGAAACAGAGCTTTGGAATTTTTGCCTGACCGGTAAGAAATGGTATGTCAGCAGAGTTTTGATTTGCATTAAATGAAATTGAACACCTTTTCATGTTTAAGGACCACTTTAATAATGTTTTAGGAACTATCTGTTCATGTCTTTTGCCTGCTTTTTCATTGATTTTTTTTGTAGGCCAAGGGTTCTTAACTTGGGGCCCACGTAGAAGAACACAGGTAGAATGCAGGGGCTGCCTGTGACTTTGACTTGGAAAAAAACCCTGCATTTTAATTTTTACTAACCTCTAGCTGAAATCTATTATTTCCTTAATTATGAACACAGACCAAACACGACAGATCTTAGCACTACCTCTACTTTACTGCCGGTAGTAATCAGATAATTTCATGTTCTTTTACAGTTGAAAATGCCTTCATATTCTTGCTTTCACTCATCACTACTTTAAACTAAGGACTTCGGCCACCACACT
This sequence comes from Suricata suricatta, assembly GCF_006229205.1. Classification (NCBI taxonomy): domain Eukaryota; kingdom Metazoa; phylum Chordata; class Mammalia; order Carnivora; family Herpestidae; genus Suricata; species Suricata suricatta. The sequence goes on from NC_043708.1 coordinate 30,691,412, forward strand.
GCACGATTTCAGTCCCTTGTCTGCAGATGCTCGTGTGACGAAGTGGGCAGCTCTCAGGTAGCTCTTCACCTACAGTCATCCAGGCAACAAAACAGCAGAAGTCCTGGGTCCCCCTTGGGGGCTGCTCTCCAGCAGTTCCTGCCTACAATGTCCTCTGTCAGTGTCTCTGAAGAGATCTATAAATCTCTATATCACCAAACCCCAGAGTTTGATGCAACTCTTCCACATTTATTTTTATCGTGGATCAGGATCTTTTTTTTAAGTTTAATACAAACCATATCAAAGGTGCTGACCCAGCCAAAGATGGATTCATTGATCTTAAGACAAAAAAGTTACTTGGCTGCCTTGTTGGTGGAACATGTGATTTTGGATCTTGGGGTTGTGAGTTCGAGCTCCATGCTGGGGGCAGAGTTTACTTTAAAAAACAGATTAAAAATGTTTTTAAAATTTCTTTAAAAAATTACTATATCTGGAGTTAAATTTAAAGTCTTAGAGGACTGTAGTTGAGAGAAGTTTAGCTTTCTTTAGAAAGCAAGCTGTGAATGAGTTTTAAGTATATCTATAAGAAAATATCTTTGTGAATCAGGATTCTCTATACTAGTAACTATCAAAACAAGCAACCAAATCAACTGAATGTTCAACATGACACTCTGTTGCCTTGTTAAAGTCCATCTCACAATTTAAGATCTTTAGCCGAGCTAAGCAAGAAAAGCTGTTGTGCTGATGTCCTAAAAAATAAAATTTAACTCCACCTGGCATATGATTTAAATATATTATCTCCTGCTAATTAAGGCATCAATAAAGAAGACATATATTCCTATATCATAAATTTGTTTTTATTGTTTTGGAACTGAATTTCAATATAATTGGATTTCCTCTGCAATTCTATGCCTTAAGCTTTACACATTTAAAAACATTTAAGAGGTCCACAGGCTTCCAAATGCCTAAAGGCTCCATGGCACAAAAAAGGTTAAGAACTTCTGTGCTAGACTTTCAATGAGACAGCTTTGAGATGAATGACCCACTAAGCACCCCATTGTGCCATAGGTCACAACCACTAGCTCCCCAACTGAATAAAATGTTCACCAGAACCCAGAGAAGACAAGAGTTTTCAGCACTAAGCAAGTCCACTGATAACACACAGAATTGTTTAATGATCTGTAACTTTCTAAACTGCTCTTTTCTTGCACTGCCCAGAAAGCCTTGGAGCCACTTACCATCAGGAGAATGCACATGGGAGCTGCCAATCTGGTCTACGAGCAGCATGAAAACGAAGCCCAGAACAAGGGAAACGCCAATGTAGGCGTGCAGCTGTGTATGGTCATGGCTGTGCTCATGTTCGTGGACAACTGGTATTTCTGCTTTGTCTGATGCAATAACATTTTGGGTCTCACTTGCCTGGTGGTGCTTACCTAGAAGAGAATGAACCATAAAGAGAAAATGTTGTCCCCTTGAAACACGTTCACATAGAAGCTTCCATTCCTCTGCATTTCCAGCTCTACTTACTTTACTGCACAGATATCTACTTCCTACATCGTAATCCAGCCAATCAGAAACTCCTTTGGCATGTAGACCTTTTAACTGCCCATTATTCTCAAAACCTAGGAAGTGGAAGCAAATTACCAAGCAAGAAAGCAGTCATATTCCCAAGTGATACATCATCCTCTTTCCTGGCTGAGAAATTCCTGCCAATATCATGAGAAACTACAGTTAGTTTTAGGGGTGCCTGGGTGACTCAGTTAAGTGGCTGACTTCGGCTCAGGTCATGATCTCAAGGTTTGTGGATTCAAACCCTGTGTTGAGCTTTGCGCTGACAGCTCAGAGCCCGGAGCCTGCTTCAGGTTCTGTCTCCATCTCTCTCTGCCCCTCCCCTGCTCGCACTCTGTCTCTCTCTCTTTCAAAAATAAACATTAAAAAAATCTAGTGAATTTTATTCTGATGAAAATAGGTGAATGAAGAGCAGTAATAATGAAAATAATTTTAACCAAATTCATCTGGTTTTACACCTAGGTTGATATAGAAATTGCAAATAAAAAGTAAATGGAGTATAAAGATTTTATTAGTTCTATAAAGTATATTTATAAAATATAAGTATAAAAATATTTTATAAAATAGAAAATAATATATTTCTAAAAAATATCAGGAGGCAATCACTAACTAGAAACCAAAAGGGCCGAGCAGTTTAAAGACACATCCTTCAGTCTAAATTCAGGTCTAGAAATACAATTGCTGAGATACTCCGAGTAACAGGAAGGGATACTTGGCCCAGTAATACTGTCTAGTTTATATTCACATATGACACTCAAAGCATATATGCTTCAAGGCTAGAATCCTGATCTTTGCTGTGTTTCATGTTAACATATTAGACATTCCTCATTTATACTTAGATTAAGCATTTTTACCTTTGATCAAAAAAACTGTAATTTTTAGACCCTTGTAATATTTTAGACTCTGCCTTCTTTTTTTTTTTTAACGTTTATTTGAGAAAGAGAGTGAGAGAGTGAGTGAATGTAAGTGGGGGAGGATCAGAGAGATGGGGAGAGAGAGAATCCCAAGTAGGTTCGGCACTGTCAGTACAGAGCCCGATGTGGGGCCCGAATTCACGAACCATGAGATCATGACCTGAGTCAAAGTCAGATGCCACCGATGCATCCCTGCCTTAATTCTTTACAAGACATTTTTGAGGGACACAAAGCACATGCCATCCTAAGATTAAAAACCAAACCAAACTTTTATATCCTAATTCTTGAGATTTTTGTTTTCATAGCTGTTTTCTTTTTTTAACCTTCTAAAAAATGCAATAAAATATATGTAATACAAAATTCACTTACCATTTTTAAAAGTTTATTTACTTATTTTGAGAGTGAATGTGGGGGAGGGACAGGGAGAGAGAGATGGAGAGAGTCCCAAGCAGGCTCCTCGTGGTCAGTGCAGAGCCCAATGCGGGGCTTGATTCCATGAACTGTGAGCTCCATGACCTGAGCCAAAATCCAGCTGGACGCTTACATGCCAGACCACCCCGGTGCTCCTTAGCCACCTGTAAGTGTAGCGTTCTGCAGCATTAAGTGCAGTCACACTGCTCTGCCACCACCACCACCTCTATCTCCAGAACTTTTTCATCATCCCAAAGGAGATTTTTAAGCCAGAGATTTTTTGCTAACACTGATTTTGTCTACTTGTTTTTAAATTAAATGTCTACGTTTTCTATAGTTTTCATCATATAGGTCTTTTACATCCTTGGTTAGGTTTACTCCTAGGTATTTTATAGTTTTTCATGCAATCATGAATGGGAT
>NC_043708.1:30694804-30722718 GCF_006229205.1 Suricata suricatta
ATCTGGCCATTTGCAGGAAAGGGTGTCATGCTAAGCGAAATAAGTCAGGCGGAGAAGGACAGATGCCATATGTTTGCACTCATAGGTCTAACAGGAGAACAGGAGAAACCTAATGGAGAACCAGGGGGAGGGGAAGAGGGAAAGAGAGTTGGGGAGAGAGAGGGATGCAAAACCTGAGAGACTATTGAATACTGAAAACGAACTGAGGGTTGAAGGGGAACGGGGAGGGGGGAAAAGAGGTGGTGGTGATGGAGGAGGGCACTTGTGGGGAAGAGCACTGGGTGCTGTATGGAAACCAATTTGACAATAAACTATTTTAAAAAAATAAATTAAATGTCTAAATCTTTCTTAAAAAACCCAACTTTACCGAGCCATAGTTCACATACAATAAGACACATGAGTTTTCACAAATAAAAATCTCTAGTAACTACCACCAGGATACAGAATATTTTAAAATCCCAGAAAAGTTCTCTTATGCTCCTCTGAAGTCAGTATATCACTCCTGGTCCCAAGCAAGCACTGATATGACTTTTGTCCCCAGAATTTTTTTTCACCTATTCTAGGATTTCATATGAATAGAATCATACAATACTGTACTCTTCTGTGTAAGGATTCCTTTGCTTGGCATGATGTTTTGATATTTATCTATGCTTTGTGTGTATCACATGCAATTTGTTTACCTGTTCACCTATTGATGGACATTTATTTCCAATTTTGGTCTACTTTAAATGAAGCTGCTATGAGCCTTCAGGTACAGGTTTTTCTGTGGACACTCGTCTTCTTTTCCCTTGGGGACATACACAGGCTTGGAATTGATGGGGTGTGTGTAGGTGAAACTATAAAAAACTATTTTCCACAGCGGTTGTACCATCTTCCACGGCCAACAGCAGTGTGGGAGTTCTCGGTGCTCTGTGCTGCTGTCAGCATTTGATCCTGTGAGACTTTAAAACTTAAAACCATTTTTAAGCTCATGATATCATCTTCAAAAAATTCTGCTTCTTTTCAATCTTTATACCTTTTCTTTCTTGGCCTTACTGTGGGCTAGGATCCAGTTAGGACTCCAAATACAATGTTTAAAAAAAATTTTTTTTTAAATTTATTTTGAGAGAGAGAGAGAGAGAGAGAGAGAGAGAGAGAGAGAGAGAGAGAGAGAGAGAGTGAGAGAGACAGTGTGAGCAGGGGAGGGTCAGAGAGAGAGAGAGGGAGACATAGAATCCGAAGCAGGCTCCAGGCTCTGAGCTAGCCGTCAGCACAGAGCCTGACGCAGGGCTTGAACCCATGAACTGTGAGATCATGACCTGAGCCAAAGTCGGAAGCTTAACCAACTGAGCCACCCAGGCGCCCCTCCAATGTTTAATACAATGGTTGGGAGGAGGATGGCCTGGCTTTGTTCTAAAAGGTGTCTTATCCGTAGGGTTTTCAAATATACCTTTTCTAAGTAAGGAAATTCTTTCCTAGTTTTCTGTGATTTTTTTTTCATGAAGGGGAATTTAATTTTGTCAAACGCCTTTCTGTACCTGTTAAGGATGATCAAATGGGTTTTCTACTTTATTTCATTAATATAATTATTTAAACTGGCTTCTGGGTATTACTCTAACCACTGCTTTGCATTCTTGGGATAAACTCCACTTGGTTAAGATGTATCATCCTTTTTCTATATTGTTGAATTCAGTTTACTGCTATTTGGTAAAAGATTATTACATGTACATTCATGAGGGATATCTGTTTTCTTATAACATTTCTGAGTCACAGTGGCATCTTAAAATGAGATGGAGTGTTCTTCCAAGACATAGGAAGGTCCTCCTTCAGCCAATACATTTCCATTTTTTGATTTAAACAAGGTCTACGACTACCAACTGTTATTCTGATGTTAATGTTAAGTAGTATTTTTAAATTATTAAAATGAAATTTATGATGGCTTTTAATTTTTTTTAATGTTTTTTATTTGTATTTGAGAGACATAGAGAGACAGCGCGAGCAGGGGATGGTCAGAGAGGGAGACACAGAATCTGAAGCAGGCTCCAGGCTCTGAGCTAGCTGTCAGCACAGAGCCCGACGTGGGGCTTGAACCCACAAACCATGAGATCATACCTGAGCTGAAGTCGGACGCTTAACTGACTAAGCCACGCAGGCGCCCCCATGATGGCTTTTAAACTTTTAAGACCATGACCCATAGTAAAAACTAAATTTTATTTATATGAAAAACTATACCTACAAAGTTTCACAAAATAGTGAAGCTTATATTGGTTACAACACACTCTTCCATTTCGTTGTCTTTCCCTTTTTCTTTGTCCATCATGGGCTTTTTATTTTTTAAGATTATTTATTTGGGGGGGGGGAGGGAGGGAGAGGGAGAGAAGGGGAAGGGCAGAAAAAGATGAGGACAGAGGATCCAAAGTGGGCTCTGTGCTGACAGCAGTGAGCCCAATGCAGGGCTTGAACTCATGAACTGTGAGATTGTGACCGAAGCAGAAGTCAGACATTTAACCCACTGAGCTGCCCAGGCACCCCCAGCCTCTTTTAAAATACCGGTTACAAGTCCAACCCACTACATTTATTTGAAGACCCACTGAGTTGCTACTTTTAGTTTGAAAGCACTACTGGAGTTGGAGAGACTCAGGGGAGAAATGGATGATTTTGGAATAGGGGACATTTTCTAGAAATCAGAAGCCTGGGCTGCAGTGGTCAACTAAAGAGAGCTGAATGCCAAACCGGTCTAGGAGACAAAGGTGGGAAAATTGGGTAAGAGCCACTTGGTTCCTTACACAAACAAAATTGTTAGCAGTAAGGGTTTTAAACCAAAGAACTGACTGAAGGTCCAGAGATGAAAAATAATGAAGTTTGAGAAGCAGTCTAAGAGTCTTGAATTAGTAATGTTGGACAATAAAAATGTAGTCTCATGGGAACATGACTGTATTAAGTTCATGAAAATCATTGAGCTGTACACTGCTAACATGTGCACAGCATACTTTTTTGTATGCAGTATTTCTTTTTTATATTTTCTTTCTTTCTTAAATTTACATCCAAGTTAGTTAGCATATAATGCAACCATGATCTCAGGTTAATGCCCCTTACCCATTTAGCCCACCCCCTCCTACAACCCCTCCAGCAACCCTCTGTTGTTCTCCATATTTAAGAGTCTCTTATGTTTTGTACCCTTCCCTGTTTTTATATTATTTTTGCTTCCTTTCCCTTATGTTCATCTGTTTTGTGTCTTAAAGTCCTCATGAATTAACTCATATGATACTTGTCTTTCTCGGACTAATTTCATTTAGCATGATACCTTCTAGTTCCATCCACGTAGTTACAAATGGCAAGATTTCATTCTTTTTGATTGCTGAGTAATACTCCATTGTATATAAATACCACATCTTTATCCATTCATCCATTGATGGGACATTTGGGTTCTTTCCCTACTTTGGTTATTGCTGATGTATGCAATATTTTAATAAAAATTAATAAGTTCAAAATGCAGAACTTCAAGGCCAATACATCATTTTTCAAGTAGGTCTTCTTTGCAAGCTGAGAAACTAGTTTAGCAATGCCTCAAAAATGTGAAATAAGTTAACTAAAACATCTTCAAAAAAAAAAAGGAGCCATGCAGCTACAATTTTCAATACTATTAGAAAGATGCTATTGGCGAGGACCTGAATGACTACACTTTCAGAAATGTGTCCACTCTCACCTACCTGGGCTCCCACCTCTGCCACAGCCTGTACTCTGCACACGTTAATGAACCTGTGGGCCCTCCATGCTGCTTCTCTCGGATAATCCCTTGTCTTGAGAGACTCAGCTCATAATCCCCTCCTCCTTGAGATTTTGTGTCCTCTTCATTTGTACATAGCACACTGGGCCTCTCTCTACCACAGGTCCTACCTCATTACACCAGAATCCAGACAGCAGCAAACTACAGCACAGGACTGGTGCCTATTTTTGTAAATAAAAATTGCATTGGAACACAGCCATGCTCCTTTGTTCACAGATTATCTATGGCTGCTTTCATGCTATGACACCAGGGTTAAGTAACTGCAACAGAAACCATATGGCCCACAAAGCCTGAAATATTTACTATCTGGCCCTTTATGGAAAAAGTAAGCTAATCCCTGTTGTCATTGATTGTTATTCATTTTCCGTTGGCTGTGAACTCTTGAAGGCTGGGGCTATATCTTAGATCTCTGGACTGCTAAAAAATCAATAGAAGGCCAGAAATCTAGCAAATATTCAAACAAACAAATGCTGAAGGCAAAAAATGGCCTTCACTTCTATAATTTTTTAATGCGGCATTTCATTTCAAAAGTTATGGCAATTAATAATTATTTTTTAGATAACAAGATGTAAACATTTCCCTAAACATTTATTCATTTTTTTGAGAGACAAAGAAAAACACAAATGGGAAAGGGGCAAAGAGAGAGACACAGAATTCAAAGCAGGCTCCAGGCTCTGAGCTGTCAGCACAGAGCCCGATACGGGGCTCAAACTCACGGACAGCAAGGTCGTGACCTGAGCCAAAGTCGGCCACTTAACCAACTGAGCCTCCTAGGTGCCCCTAGATAAAAGGATTTTTTAATGAAAAAAAATATATAATCTTCTAGTCTTGATAATTATGCACATGTGTCTTTATAAAGTCAACTGTAATAGGTAACAGATAAATATGCTAAATTAGGTTACAGGTTATGCCAAGAGTTTGGAAAGAGCATAAGTTATTAAAGGGTATTAGTCATACTACTATTTGTGAACACTTGCATAATAATTTTTAAAGGCACTTACTTTTGGGGTGTCCATAGTCCTGAAAGGTCAAGCCTAATTACAACTTTCAAAGGACAGCCAACATCATTTTACTTTATTAGGTATAACCATATCAGAGTTTTAAAACTTAGGTAAGTATAAGACTCTTCATTATCTTATTCCAACAATGCTTTTTTAAAAAAAATTATTGAATATAATTAACAATGTTATATTAACTTAGTGCTCACCATCTGTAGTATTACGATATTAGTCACCATCTGTCAGTATGACGATATTATTGACTAAATTCCCTATGCCATACTTTTCATCCCCGTGACTTACTTATTTTATGACTGGAAACCTGTACCTCTATATCCCCTTTACCTATTTCACCCATCACCCCAGCTGTCTCCTCTCTGGCAACTACTAGTTTCTTCTCTGCATTTAAGAGTTTGGTTTTTTTTGTTTTTTGTTTTTTTGTTTTTTGGGGGTGGGGAACCTGGTGGCTTAGTTGGTTGCATATCCAACTTGAGTTCAGCTCAGGTCATGATCCCAGGATCAGGGGATTGAGCCCCACACCAGGCTCTATGCTGAACATGGAGCATGCTTAAGATTCTCTCTCTTTCTCTCTCTTTCTGTCTCTCTGCCCCTCTTCTCTGCTTGTACCATCTCTCTCTAAAAAAAAAACACTAAAAATGGTTTTTTTGGTTTGTATTTTAGATTCTACATATAAGTGAAATCATATGGTATTGTCTTTCTGTCTGATATATTTTTCTTCATATAATATCTCCAGATCCATCCATATTGTTGGAATTGGCAAGATCTCATTCTTTTTTTACGGCTGAGTAATATGCCATCCCCCCACAATCTTCTTTATCCATTCATCTATCAACAGACACTTGGGTTGCTTCTGTATCTTGGCTATTGTAAATAATGCTGCAATAAATATAGGGGTGCATGTATCTTTTTGATTTAGTTTTCTTCAGGTCAATACCCAGTGGTGGAATTACTAGATCATATAGTATTCCTAATTTTAATTTTTCAAGAAACCTCCATATTGTTTTCCACAGTGGCTGCACCAATTTACATTCCCACCAACAGTGCGTGAGGGGTCCTTTTTCCTCCATTTCCTCACCAACACTGTCTTTTGGTTATCTTTTTGATTCTAGCCATTTTGACAGGTGTACTGTGCCAAAGTGCTTTCTTTAAATAATTCTGAAACTTTTCTTTTGGTACTGCTTAAGAGTCAAATTTATGAATCATAATACAACTATCTTTATAGTTATCACCTGCTTTTGATAGTATTGAATAAATTGCTCAGCTATCTTATTATGCAGATTGGGACTGAATAAATTTTATATTTCCCCAAACCAAAATGACTTTCAAGGAAAATCCTGCTGCCAAGGATGATATTCATCTAAATGTGCTGCATACTCTGGAGGTAAATTAAAGAAAGATTTCCAACATTTTTTCAGCAATCACTTCTATAAGCACCTAATTTCAGGAAGTTACAATTTTGAAGGGCTAATACTTATTCTGATGTAAAAATTTAGCAAGTAAGTAAAATATTAGCAACATATAATAAATATTGCTTGAAATAAGTGTGCTGTTGATTGAGGCTTCTCATAAAAGATCTGAATGCTTATCATTCACAGAATTTAACTTTATAGGCATTGTTGGTTTTATTTGCAATGGAATATATTCAATGGTAGATATTATTGGTTTTATTTGCAAACATTAACCAAAAAACAAACATAAACCCTTTTTAATGTGAGTGATAATCACCTTCTTGGTACATACACAAATCAGTAATGGAATCCAGATACTGAATATTAATGCTCTCATCCTCCTGTCTAACCTGGACATGAAACTGAACCTAGCAAACACTGGGATCTCAAAATAGTTTAATCTTAATTATTTTAATTTAGTTAAAATACACTAAGTTGTTTATATATGTTATTCATGATCGAGCTTTCAGGTTAGTACGTCTGATTACTCAGGACACTGGCTGGTAATTCATTAGCCGAGACTTGTTCCACATCACGCTCCCAGATGCCAAGTACACACGCCAGTGGTGCTGTCACTGGATATTGCACATCAGACACGTCCTTCTCAGGCCACTAAGAAAGTGTCCTGCAAATCAATATCGGCTTGATTCTGTCCCTAGATATTTATATCGGAATCTTTCCAGGAAGTTCCATCTGTATGATGTGTAGCCAGTAGCCATCCTTTGTCACAGACATTCATTAAATTAAAGGTAACAGAATCAATTTTCCCTTTGAAGAGATTCGTTGGAACTCCTCCTTCAGATTATAATATGGACTTCTATAAAAGAAAGAAATGTTCAGGTCATCTGGCCTTTATTTATTTATTTTTTTACGTGATCTCCAGTTTTGATTTTGGCCTTTGTTGTTTTTAATTTCCTAACTTCTACTCGTACCCTGCGACCTTTATAGCTCTTTATTATATAGTTTTCCTGGCAAAGACTAATAGTTCCTTACACCTGACATGTGCTTTCAGTAATAAGGGCAGAATAACTTCTATTAATGGTGACATGTTCTGTTTCTCATGTAAAAGAGAAAACTTGATCACAATCAAATATATAAAGCTGACACGTTAAAGGTATGTTAATAAATCAATCTTTGATCAAAATATTACTGTGTTTTTGAGAGGAAAGATCTCTTACTATAAGAACTCTACAGGGGCACCTGGGTGGCTCAGTTGGTTAAGTCTCCAACTTCAGCTCAGGTCAGATCTCACGTTGTGGGTTCGAGCCCCGCGTCAGGCTCTGTGCTGACAGCTAGCTCAGAGCCTGGAGCCTGCTTCCGGTTCTGTCTCCTTCTCTCTCTGCCTCTCCCCCTCTCATGCTCTGTCTCTCTCTGTATCAAAAATAAATAAAACATTAAAAAAAAAAAAGAACTCTAGAGCGGATAAATGCTGCAACGATGATTTTAAATTCCTTGTGATGTGCCCCATGCAGCAGTGTCATCATTAAGAGGGCAGGCTTCACTTTTGTTCTTGCTGATCGCGCTCTTGCAAACACGGTGAATGTTCCCCAAACCCACCGGACTTTCTGCACGAAGAGTGGCAGGCACTCACTCACCCCACAAAGTGACACGGTACAAGAAAGGCAAAGGTTCTCTTTATGCCCAGGAAAGTGGCATTATGACAGGAAGCAGGGTGGTTATGGTGGGCTGATTAAGCCGATTTTCTGGAAAAAAAGCTAAAACCACAAAGAAGCTTGTGCAGAGGCTTGGGTGTGCTGAGCCTGACTGTAGATCCAAGAAAATGCCGGCTGTTAGAGAGCCAAGCACTCTGAACGGGGAGGAGACACGAAGAGAAAGGGCCATGTGGTCTAGTTCTAAGCTTCACATTTTGTTATATTATGAAAATGATCAAATCTTGAGGTTACATTCACTTCATCTGGTTGCAACTGGTCTTTTAAGAGGAAAGTAAACTAGTGCCATCAATTAAATTCTCCCTGAGGGGAAATTCATGCTAAAATAAAAAAAAAGTGTAGGGTTCTAAGACTGACTATGTTCAAATCCTGCTCCTGACACTTAGTGGCCGAGTACCTTGGACAAGTTGTTCAGCTTCCTTGTAGCTTAATGTCCTCATCTGCAAAATTGCATCTGCCTCAGTGAGTTGTTGTGATAATTAGACAATATTTGTGAAGAGCTTCACATAACACCTGCTAAGGCTCCGTAAATGTTCAGGAACACAGGTATATGTTAAATGGAATTTGGGGGGCGCCTGGGTGGCTCAGTCGGTTAAGTCTCCGGCTTCGGCTCAGGTCAGATCTCACGTTCGTGGGTTCGAGCCCGGCGTCGGGTTCTGTGCTGATGGCTAGCTCAGAGCCTGGAGCCTGCTTCCGGTTCTGTGTCTCCTTCTCTCTCTGCCCCTACCCCTCTCATGCTCTGTCTCTCTCTGTATCAAAAATAAAAATAAAAACATTAAAAAAAATGGAATTTGGGAGATTCAGTTTTAAATACCTTATGTTACATAGTTGACCTGTTGTCAGAAACAGGTCAGAAACAGTTGACCTGTTGTCAGAAACAATAGTAGTAAAACAATGTGGTGGGGGAGGAGAGGAGGAAGTGGGGGAAAAAGCAGAAATCAGACACTTTAGCAGACAAACTAAGAAGCAGAAGAGAACGATATCAGTCCATGATCATCCATGTTTCAGAATCCTGAGGATAAAGTTTAAGAGTTTTAAAGAGACAGAACAAGAGTTAACTAAATATAACAGATTTAACCTGCTCCTTTTATATCAATGTAGAGCAAAATGACCAAACCATAAGACAACTGTATTTCTCTAAAAAATCTGATATGTGGCATTCATGGACAAATTCGTAAAATAATCTATATTGAGCATTTCTGGCTCCAAGGCTCCTCTGACTATCCTAACAGTTATGAATAATGTATCAGGTTTATATTTAGGTTTTTGCCCCCATCGCTTGCTTTCCTCAATGTACCAATTCTCATGTTCCAGAAAATGACAGTGGCTTCAAATTTAGCCTCACAGTAAACAAGCACTGAAGTCCCCAATAAGCCATCTTCTTAAAACTTGTTTCTATAGAAAGACAGTCTTCTCATATGAATGCTGATCTAATTCCAGTGGTTTTTATAGCTATAATTATAGAAAAATACGTGAGAGATTTCTTTTTACGTTAATTAGTATTTAATAATGCTTAGTACAGTGCCTGGCTCTTGGTTAACACAGTACATTGAGCTCTGTTAATTATCATAATTATAAGGTCCACAGAAGCACGAAACTACAGGCTGTGGTAAACATGTACACAGACGCCTTTCTTGAAGTGGGGAGAAAAGTTGGTTTGATCTACAATAAAGAAAAAGAGGAAAAGGGTGGGGGAAGAAAAAGATAACGTAGCAGAAAATAAAGCAATGTGACCAAGCGCACCAGAGTGCGCACAGATGTGGGAAATTTGGAGATTAAATGTTTAAAGTTAATATGATGGTTAAGCTACCTCAAATTTTTTTTCACAGAGTGGGGTATTAATTTTTACTTCTTAAAAAGAATGATGGGGACTTCTGGAGCTGGCCAAGATGGAGCCAGCCTATTACGGCCTCAACTGCACAATCACGACACAAACCGGGCAGGACACACAAAGACCAACTCCCTAAGGACTAACAAATGTAAGCAATAGCAAGACGAGAGAGGGCAGCAAAACCTTCAAAAGAAACCTCGTCCTTCCGGCCAGAGGCCCGGGAAAGGGGCTGCTGAGAGGGGTATGGAGGGAACCACAGGTCGTCTTTCCCCGGCCCTGCCTTGAAGGCCCCCCAGCTGCAGAATGGCATGGCAGCAACCCGGGTAGCTAGTTACAACCCCCCGAAAACCCACATCTTTCTGGCCGGAGTGGTCTGAAGAGCATGGGGGGAAATCTGATTATTCTGTTCTCTCCTTTCTCCTGTCCCTTTGCCCTGAGGGCGCCCCAAGTTACACAGAAGAGTGCAGCGACAGCAGAGGGAGCTAAAACTCCCAGAAAAACTCCATCCTTCTGGCCCGAGGACAAAGCAAAGGGGCCCCTGGGAGCCAGGGAGTGTGAGAGGCATCCTAGAGAGGAAAGAGCTAAGAAGGGTGCCCTTAATGGTGTGTATAAATGGTACAAGTCCCAGACTCACCCCTGAGCTCTGCAGGGATGGGACACACCCAAAGCAGCATTACAAAGGCTTTGAAAACTGAACTAAAACGAGAACCATCACCCAAAAAGGCACCACAGAACTGACAGTAGGACTGTCATACTTAGACGGAAAGTCATGCGTTATTGTGACTACATCTTAAGTGGCATTCATGAATTGGGGGGCATCCAATTCACAAACTGCTAAGGGTGTGTTCAATGTCAAAGATGTCAGAAGAGAAGTTTCAAGAATTCTTCTCAGGGTAGAACTGTATGGCAAATATGAATGATATTCAGGGAAAAAAAAACCCACTAGGCTTCTCCTTTCAACTGTCCACATCAACAACATTTCTCAAAGAAGGCCCTCTTCTCTCTCTCTCACCCTCAAGAATATCTTCATAAAGTGCATGTACTCCTTCAGGCACGATGACCGCCAGCGCAGTTCCACAGAGAAGACCAGCACCCAGAACAGTCACCAGCTTTAGTCGCTCCTGGAAAGAAAACATAAGAAACCATTGAAAAGAGGGGCGCCTGGGTGGCTCTGTCGGCCGAGCGTCTGACTGTGGCTCAGGTCATGATCTCATGGTTCGTGGATTCGAGCCCCGCGTCAGGATCTGTGCTGACAGATCAGAGCTTGGAGCCTGCTTTGGATTCTGTGACTCACACTCTCTCCTCCCCTGCTCATGCTTTGTCTCTGTCTCTCAAAAATTAATAAATGTTAAAAAAAAATTTTTTTAAAGAAACCATTGAAAAGATTGATGAATAAATGAGAAAACGTTTCTGAGGTATCTGCACACAAGACTGTGAGCTGCTCATTTGTGAGAGCAAAACCGACGATGGCCAGTGAACACCAAACAGAGTCAGCTTCATGAATAATTAATGCCAATTAAAACAGGGAGATGCTGTTTACAAATTTACCAGATTGGCACAATGTGGGAAAGCTTGTCTCTGTCCACGACGGGAGAAATGTGAACTGCTACAACCTATCTGGACCATTTTTTGGCAATTTCAACTTAAAGCCTCAAAAATGTGAACTCTCTGATCCAGCAATTTCACTTCTAGAAATTCATCCTAAGAAAAAACTATGCAAATAAATGAATAAATAAAGAACTATGCAAAGACGATCACCGCACTCAGTGTAAACCTGAATACATCCTAAATGTTCCTTAAAAAAGGAGACTAAATAAACCATAATATTTCATTACAGCACCATAACACTCAGCCATTAAACACTATGATTCTGGGGCGCCTGGGTGGCTCAGTTGGTTGAGCGTCCGACTTTGGATCAGGTCATGATCTCATAAACGGTTCGTGGGTTTGCGCCCCTCGTCGGACTCTGTGCTGCAGCTCAGAGCCTGCAGCCTGCTTCGGATTCTGTGTGTGTCTCTCTCTCTGCTCCTCCGCTACTCATGCTCTGTCTCTCTCTGCCTCTCAAAAATTAAATTAAAAACAAAACCAAAGCAAACAATCCCACTATGATTCTATTCATGGATATAGAAAGTCATGATGTACTGCTATGAAGAAAAAGCCGGTGGCAAACAATATGCATCGATAATCTCATATTTGAAATAAAAGTATACATAAGTAGAATAAGTATGAATTAAACATTAACAAATTTTTGACTTTTAAATTTATAAACATAATATGTAACATACAATTTGTAAAACGTGTAATTAAGCTGCAATGCACATGTAGTACAATGAAAAAAATATGCTTAATTAATTCAATACTAAAATGTTCTACAGATTTTTTTAATACTGCTCGACTGAGATGTGACTGAAATATAAAAAGCTGCAGATATTTAACGTACACAACCTGATGGGTATGGAGGTAAGTATATATCTGTGAAACCACCATCACAATCAATGCCACAAATGATCTATGGTTTTAATCCAACCTAATCTCAATTTTTTCCTTTCTGCCCAATTTTCTTTGAGAGATTGCCTCCCAGCATACAAGATATGTAAGATTATATTTCAAAATTTCTTGAAGCAGTGGTGTGCCCTCTATCGTTTCCTGAAGTCTTAGCAATATGGTAATTATGTATGTTGCTTATGAAAATGTTTCAATAATTGATTGTGTCATGTACATACTTCACTTTTTTGTTTTAGTTTCCTTTATGAGGTGAGTGAAAGTAACGGTGGCTGTATTCTCTGTGCTCTCCTACTAAACTCAGGACTCTGAGGCTAGGGGAATAAATATATGTACACACAGACATCCATACACCGTCTCTCTGGGAAAATTAGTTCTTAGAGGAAAGGCTGGTTGAAACATCAAGGCCCCTTCCTTGTTTGGGGGGAAGGAATGAATATAGAACTCCTTGTGTCTCCAGATGCAATGTCAGCACCAACTCACACCTGCCATGTAGCAAGAGGGGACTCCCCCTGCTCCCTGCACACAGGCCACAGGGGTCCTTCAGACATTCAGCATTGCCGTTATTAGCTGCTTATAAACAAAGCATTCTGAACGCATCCAGCAGTAGGGGGCACTAGCTTGGGACGCAGAAATGGCCCCAGGTCCAAACTGGTTAATAATTCAGTACCTCGGCTTTTCTTATGTAAAATAAGAATATTTGTGCATGTCTTATATAGGAGGCAACAGGAGAAGGTGACTGAAGCATTTTGGAAAAATGACACCAAACAACTGGTGTTACTATATTAATATTTGATACGGAGCTATTCTAAGAGCTTTTGTCTGTTACAAGTTACTAAGCTCATCAAAGCACAGTTCATCACAGCATTCGAGACAAACTGTCAGAGCATGGAGAGCACCAGACAGAAAAAGAGCTCTATTCTGTGCAGAAGGAGACATGGTATGGGAGTTAGTCTTCTCATTTTCTCTAACGAATGCATAAAAGTCACCTTTGTTTTAAAAAAAATTCATGAATATTAAGTTTTACTTCTAAGGAAGGACAAAAATAATGGTAAACGGAACTGGACTGAGCACACCATTTCATTTTGGGGACTTGCTTTAAGAACTCCATGAATCAAACTAGCGAATAAATTGCTGGGGAAGAAAACTGTCCTGTCAGCATTTTGATTCTGACTATGGTCTCCTCTGGGAAATGGAAATGCAAGACACCCCTGCTTTGTAAATTAAGGGAAGATGAGAAGAGATGAAAGGGATGTACTTAAAAGAGAAAGAGCTGATCGCCCTCAAGAATTACTTGGGTGGCAGATCACATCATACATAAAAATTAATTCCTGATGGATTATACCTTAATGTAAAATCTAGAACTCAGAAACTTCTAGAAGGAAGAGTATCTGTGCAGTTTTGGTGTTGGCAAAATTTTCTTATCAAGGACACAAAAAATTTCACATCAGAATTTAAAACGTTTGCTGATCCACTAAGAAAATGAACAGACAAGCTACAGAGCGGAAGAAAATAGCTACAATACATGTATCTGTAATGGAAGCTGTAGGAACACTGTCCACATCAATCTTCAGTTTGGAGACACCTGTCCCCCCACCTGCTGGGAGTGTTGACTTCTAATGGGACAGCTGAGTCCCTCAGAGGACCTGACCTTGGGCCCAAGGGTACTGACTAACCTAAGGCTCTATTCCCTCTCCCAGGGCAGTTCACATCCCATGGCTAGTCCACTGGGATGTATGGAGGGAGGTATAAAGCCAGGTCCCTGTGCCTTGATTCAGGAAATCCCTGAAGGGCCATCCAGCTTCAGAGCCTGCTGTGAGGTGAGCTGAGGCCTCTATTATAACTGAATTACAGTTCAACTTTGCCATCTGCTTAATGCTGCTCATCTTTCCCAGGTGTTATTCCCCAAAGCACTCCCCAATAAATTTCCTGTGTGCAAATCTTCTTCTCAGAGTCTGTTTTCTGGGAAACTGAACCTAAGATACTGATAAAGGACTTGTGAAATTATAAAGAACTTCCACAACTCAGTAAAAGGCAAAAACAAAAAAACCCCACACAACAAAAAATGGGTAAAACGTTGAATAGCCACTTCACCAGGGATATATGAATGTCCAAAAAGCCTAAGAAAGGGAGGGCTCAACATCTTTAGTCACCAGGAAAATGCAAATCTAAACTACGAGATGACCTCTTTATGCCCACTAGAATGGCTCAAATGAAAGGCTGACAACACTAAATAATGGCCAAGACCTAGAGCAGCTGGAACTCTCATGCATTGCTGGTGGAACCATAAAATGATACAACCACTTTGGAAAACTATTAGCCTCATACCAAGTTAAATCAACAATTTCACTTTAGGTGTTTTCCAAGAGAAATAAAAATGTCCACACACACACACACACACACACACACACACACACACCTTGTACAATGTTTATAGACGCTTTCCTCAATACTAGGCACAATCCGGATCAGATGTCCATCAATGGGAGAATGTTGAAACTAACTGTGCAATATTCATATAATGGACCACTGCTCAGCAACAAAAAGGAATAAACTACTGCTACATAAAGCAACCTGAGTGAATTTCAAAAACATTTCCTAATATTTGAATGAAGGAGGCCTTACCCAAAAGAGTTATTTACTGAGTCTATTTCTATGAGATTCAAAAGCAGGCCCAACGAACTGCTGGCAAAAGAAATCAGAACGGTGGCTGCGTCTAGCAGACAGAGTCAGTGGGAGAACACAGCGGCAGGAGGGGTTAACTAGAAAGTGGCCTCAGGTTATTTTTTTTAGGATGATGGAAAGGTTCTAAATCTTGACTGGGATGTGACTACATTTGTTTACATTTGTCAAAATTCATCAAACTGTCTTAAGATTGGTACCTTTTACTCCACAAAATTACGTTATTTATAAAAATTACCTAGGTAGTCATTTACTCAGCCAGGATCCCTGAAAGGATTCATTTTAGAACCATGCAATTTTAACAAAGCTTCTTCAGGGCTACTCTTTGAAACCAAGCTCAGAGTCTATGTAACATGCTAAAAGGCATTCCCAAAAGTTTTTCTTTTGGAGTTTATTTATTTTGAGACAGAGTCAGTGAAAGCAGGGGAGAGGGGCAGAGAGAGAGAGAGAAAGAGAGAGAGAGAGAGAGAGAGAGAGAGAATGAATGCCAAGCAGGCTCCTCACTGCCAGTGCAGAGCCAGACATGGGGTTCAGACTCCTGAAACTGTGAGATCATGACCTGAGCCCAAACCAAGAGTTGGATGCTCAACTGACTGGGCCATCCAGGAGCCTCTCCAAAATTTTTTCTTAAACAATTCATCTGTCATGCAAACATTCCTTAAAAATCATTCGTCACAATTTTATGTCCATGACTGCATGGAAAACCTGGGGGTATTCACAATTCTGGACCAATACACAAATTTACTAGGCACTTGTCAAGTGCTTTAGAACATTCTACATTGGATCGCTTCTCGGCCTTTTGGCTAAGACCAAGCATAGAACATTCTACATTGGAGTTATATGAAGTACTATACTGAGACAAGTTTTAAAAAGCAGGAGCAGAGGTGAGTTCTTGAGGCTCGCAAGCATACTACAAAATTAAGATACTAGTGAAATAGCACCATTTAAGGTAACTGAGGGATACATGCCATCCAGAAGGACTTAGATCTCTATGGGCATGAAGAAAAAACCCTTCAAATCCATAAAAAAAGGATTCTCCTAAATGCTGCCTTTTAAATTTTAAGGTACTTAAAAATAATCTAATATGGGCCGCCTGGGTGGCTCAGGTGGTTAAGCCTCTGACTCTTGATTTCAGCTCAGGTTCTGAGCTCACACTCTCATGAGTTTGAGCCTGTGTCTGTTCGCTGGCAGCACAGAGCCTGCTAAAGAGTTTCTCTTTCCCCAACTCTCTCTGCCCTTCCCCTACTCATGCTGTCTCTGTCTCTCAAAATAAACTTAAAAAAAAAATCTAATATTTTGAGATATTCTTCTTTCCAAGGTGGAATTACCCACAATTCCATTCACTTATTTATATGGACCATATTTCTTTTTTAAAAAAATATTTGGGGCGCCTGGGTGGCTCAGTCGGTTGAGCCTCTGACTTCGGCTCAGGTCAGATCTCACATTCGTGGGTTCAAGCCCCGCGTCGGGCTCTGTGCTGACAGCTGGCTCGGAGCCTGGAGCATGCTTTCGGTTCTGTGTCTCCTACTCTCTCTCCCCCTCCCCCTCTCATGCTCTGTCTCTCTCTGTATCAAAAATAAATAAAACAGTAAAAAAATTAAAAAAAAAATATTTGAGAAAGAGCGTGCAAATGGGGGGGGGGCGGCGGAAGGGGGGGCGGATTATCCCAAGCAGTCTCCATGCTCTGTGAGATCATGACCTGAGCCATTATCAAGAGTCAGACACTTAACCAACTGAGCCATCCAGCACCCCTATATGGACCATATTTCTAAATATACTGCAACAGATTTTATAAGAATTTCCCAAAGGCCCTAGTAAGCTTGAAAATGGCTGTATCTCCATGTGTAGCAAAATGTCATTACAAAGAAATCATGGTAAGTCTTGAAAGCACATAGTCATGAAATCACATCAATCAATCATGATTGAACAATTAAACACTCTCAGCTTAAAGAATACAAATAGAGGGGGGCCTGGTTGGCTCAGTCGGTTAAGCATCTGGCTTCGGCTCAGGTCATGATCTCACTGTTTGTGGGTTCAAGCCCCGCATCAGGCTTTGTGCTGACAGCTAGCTCAGAGCCTGGAGCCTGCTTCCGGTTCTGTGTCTCCTTCTCTCTCTGCCCCTCCCCTGCTCGCACTGTCTCTGTCTCTCAAAAATAAATACAAAGCATAAACATTAAAAATATATATATGAATAGGAACTTGATCCAAATTTTTAGAAAGAACAGCAAAAATTGTTTATTTTTATTTTATTAATCTTTAGGCGCATACTTTAAAAGAGAAGATACTAGCTACTAAAGTTATGGACACAGAATCCAAGTTTAAGAACTGAAAGAAAATGTAAAAAGTGATCTTCTCTTGCTACACAGATGAAGAATCCAAGGCTGAAGATGAGAAAGAATTTGCTCCAGATCTGTTGGTGACAGAGCACGATTAGATCTGACAATGCACACTGGAGCCCTGCACATTGCAGGACAATGTCCATCACATGACACAATACGTACAATCTGGGAGCGCCTGGGTGGCTCAGTCTGTTGAGCATGGCCAGTTGAGCATCAGACTCTTGATTTTGGCTTAGGTCATGACCCCACGGCTCATAGACTGAGCCCCGAGTCAAGCTCTGAGCTGACAGCACGGAGCCTGCTTGGGATTCTTTCTTTCCCTCTCTCTGCCCCTCCCTTGTGTGTGCATGTGCATGTGCTCTCGCTCCCTCAAAATAAATGTAAAAAAAAAAAAAAAAACAAACAAAACCCATACAACCCATTATATAAAATTTACCTCTGAAAAAAGGTAACATGCAATTGTACACCTCGTTAAACAGTATGAGCCAGAAGAATCCCTCAGCAACATCAAGAGGAAAACCAAAATTATAATTAGTTATAATTGTTCTCTACTGACAGCTTCTAAAGGTCCAGGGCAAAGTAAGAGAAGGACAATGTAGCAAGCTTTTCCTGAGGTTATATTTCTTCAAAGTAGAGGACTGTTTTTTATTCTGAGGTTATGCGCTACCTACTTTTTGGTCTTACAATGTCTTTTCTTTTAAAAAATAATCTGGTGACAACAGTTTTTATTTTTAGTGTCTCTACTTGGCAAAATTAAAAACAAGCAATCTTGTGTCAATTTTCCCTAAAGTCAAAAGTGTTACTGGCCCTTGGCTCAGTTAAGTGTCCAACTCTTGATTTTGGCTCAGGTCATGATCTCACCGTTTTGTGAGCTCAAGTTCTGCATTGGGCTCTGTGCGGACAGTGCGGAGCCTGATTGGGATTTTCCCTTTCTCTGTCTCCCTCTCTCTTCCCCTCAAAATCAATAAGGAAAGACTTAAAACATGAGATCTGTATTGTAAAAGGCGAAAGATTTATGTGATCTGAAGAGAAATCGGAGTATGAAATCTGTATTGTAATACCATAAGCAAATTTAGAAACAAAGAATTTGAGAAATTGTAAGAAGAGATCAAGATAAACATGAGTAAATCATTTAGTTTTATAGTATTTCCTTGGAGGAAAGACCAAGAGAGCTAAAATGACTACATTCTGTTTTAGTTCTTTTTGAGATTAAGTACAGCACATTTATTTACCAAATGAAGTTAAACATCCACTGAACACTGTCCTTCTCCCAAAACTGTAAGTTCTATGAGAGAAGGGATTTTTTAAAAAATTTATATTTTTTATTTTTTTTTGAGAGACAGAGAGAGACAGCGTGAGCAGGGAAGGGTCAGAGAGAGAAGGAGGTAAAGAATCTGAAGCAGGCTCCAGGCTCGAGCTAGCTGTCACAGAGCCCAACACGGAGCTCGAACCCACAAACTGTGAGATCATGACCTGAGCCAAAGTTGGATGCTCAACTGACTGAGTCACCCAGGCACCCCTGGGATTTTTGTTTTTGATTTACTGCTCGATATTCAGCAGTTTATAGGACAGAATCTGGCATATAACAGATTCTCCCTAAACATTTATTGAAAGAATGAATTAAATGCCCAGCCCCACGCAAAGCACTAGGGGCTTGGTACCCCCCCATTTCAGGGGCTCTAATATCAACAGATATGCAAATGTAGTGGAGCTTCTTTAGGTCTGGGAATTAGGCCTAACAGATTCCTTACAAGTGTAACCGTATCAAGAACTTTCAGTGGTTGGTTAGCTGCTTCAGAATTTATGCTTTGACTCAGGGGCTATTCAAGTACATAAAATACAAATCCGTAATAGGATTCCATTACAGCAAATGTGAGGTAATGCTGTCATTTGTCTCATTAATGCAACTATCTTAAATGACATTTATTTATTTTTCCCAAGGAGCTCAAAACCTCGTTTAGTCACCATTTCAATCTTCGGCAGGGAAATACAGGGATTATTTACCTTCCATAACTTTTATGAGCTTGATAAATGTCTGCTAACCTTCTCAGGGTGACTAATATCACAGAGGTAGCACTTCTGATGAAGAAAAGAACCGGTAGTCAATCACCGCCACGGGTTATAGTTTCCAGTTTTATGTCTTACAAATTTCCTAACTACCTAAATTATTTCAGATGCCATCTGATTTATAGCTGTATTTTTTTCTTCCACACAGCTTCACAACTTGAGATTCAATCTCAAAACTGTACATATGTCAAAGTTAAAATGCTGACAGGTTCTCTCCTTTGCTTTTGGTAAATCGCATTAAGGGTATATTTAAATGAAGAACTACAAATTCCATGTGTGGTTTAAGATGAAAAGAGAGTGCCCAAAGTCATAATTTCTGTCAGAGAAATGACATATTTGCTCAAGAGAGTCACGAACCATGCGATGCCATTGGTTTTGCGTTATTTCACTTTAGTTTTCACAGCTGCAGCCTGACTGAGCCAAAGGACTGACCAGATGAATTAATTAAAACAGCTTGTATTCAATGCTATCAACTATCAGCATAAAGCTTTGAAGTCAGATTAATTTTCCTGGCAGACACCAACATAGTTAAATGGTTTTTCTTCACTGCTCATAACAACAGTCAATAAATTATTTGGTTTGATGAAATATAAGCCAGTAATTTAAACCTTTTAGTATTTAAAGTTTATTTCAATCCCCCTTGTACCATGCTCATTTTAGTACTGAAAGCATCAACTATAGTTTCCTAAAAAATTAAAGATGCATCTCTTATTATAAGACTACTCCCTTCAAGGCTCTAGGTACTGCAGCAATGAACTGTCCCAGG
Source organism: Suricata suricatta (assembly GCF_006229205.1). Lineage (NCBI taxonomy): Eukaryota > Metazoa > Chordata > Mammalia > Carnivora > Herpestidae > Suricata > Suricata suricatta. The sequence continues at coordinate 30,714,895 of NC_043708.1, forward strand.
GTGCAGGGTAACTCTTGTTCAAGCAACAAAGGCCATCTCTGTATTCTTACAAAGAAACCTACTTCAAGGAGGGACTTCCTGTAACTTTACTATATTAACTTTAACTACTATATTACCTGTCAGTAACAGGGGATGGAGAAAACTCAAATACAAACTTTGTTCTTCAAGTCCTTTCAACTGAGACTGGATGCCCAAAAGTTTCCTGTCCCTAAGTTGCAGCAGCGTGACCCTGAGCAAGCTCAGTGTCCTCGGCTGTTGGAAGGGGACGTGGCACTGCAGGTATTACACGACGGTGCATGATGTCAGCACGCTCAGCACAGAGTAATTGTTGGTACTTATCGCCAACATCATTAGCAGCTCCTAAGCCCCTCCTTCGCAAGAATAAGAGCTCAAAACCTGATACATGGATAAAAATTCAAGCAAACAATGCTCCAATATTTGCCATTTTCCCAATGGCATACAGGCTTCCCCCTTCCTAGTTCATCTGACATAAAGGTAAGAACAAGCAATACTTTATTAATGCCACTTCCTCCAACCTTGGAAAACAAGACTAATTTGTTTTCTTTTTGAACAGGAGTCTTTTCAAACATAAAAGAACTAAACATAAATGGAAATCCCATAAGACTGTTGAACATGACTACCAAAAAAAAAAACAAAACCACAAACAAAAACCTGCTGGGAAAGGACCTGGGAAAACACCAGAACCTGGCTATATATACATATGTGTATGTACACACACACACACACACACACACATACATATATATAAAATCAATACATATGAAGTTTAACTGACCTGACAAAATTTAAATAATGATACATTTTTCTCTATCAAATTGGCAAAGTTTAAAAACAATCATAGTAGTCAATGTTTGTGAGAATACAGTGTTATTTGCATTTGTTGGAAAAAATGCATTAAAAAAACCTGGTAATACAGATTGAGAACCTTTGAAAACATTTATGTCCTTTGATCCTGTCATTCTACTTCTGAGGAAATAATCTGAACTATGTTCATAGCATTAAATACAAGAATGCTTATTCAACACTATTATCATGGGAAAAATTTGAGAACCAATTAAATATATAAGAATTTCTATGCAGGGCACCTGGGTGGTTTTAGTCAGTTAAGGGTTTGACTTCAGCTCGGGTCATGGTCTCACAGTTCATGGGTTCGAGCCCCACATCAGGCTGTGCTGACAGCTCGGAGCCTGGAGCCTGCTTCAGATTCTGTGTCTTCCTCTCCCTCTACCCCTCTACCACTTGCGCGCACTCTCTCTCTGTCTCTCAAAAATGAATACATGTTAAAAAATTTTTTTTTCTATAAAATAACTGAATGTAATGAAAACATTAAAAAATGCCTAGAACACAATTTCAGTCATAAAGAATGCTTATGTTATACTACGAGGCAAAAGAAGGGAGAATGTGAAAGTATACATAAACCACATAATTAACCATGTTAAAAATGCAAATAGGAAAAAAAAAGGAATGGAAAGAAATAAAAAAATGTTACTAGTGATTCCCATTGAACAATGTGAGAATAGATGATTTTATTTTCCTTTTACAGATGATCATATTTTCTAAATTTTCACAAAGAGCCTCTATTATATAGCCATACTTTTCAAAGAAAATTTTTTGTTCATTTGCTTAGAGGCTATATAAATAGCCCCTTTGAACTTTGTAAAATCAGGATGAGCTTAGTTTCCTCATCTATAAAGAGGACAAGAGTTCTTCCCTTTCAAGGTTGCTATCAAAATCAACACAGAACTTAACACAAATTAACACTATAGCTTTTATTACTGTTATTGAGCTGTGGTCAGATTAGAAAGCACAAGGCCCTTAATGTGAACATGGAGAGGTCTTCTCCTTTATTAAGTGGTTCTAAAGGACTGTTTTCGTAAGAACACGAGTCTGAACCTAACAGACGCCATGACAGGCTTTAAGTTTCCCCTCTAAACTAGGTCTAAAGGTCAGTCTCTCCAGAACTATTAGATGGGCACACATTGCCCAAGGCAAGAGGGACCACCCTTGTAATACCCTTAACATTCCTAAGGGCTGGCCTAGATCAGTTATTGCCTAAGGCTAGTTACACCCTCTTGAGGGTCCTGGGTCCTGGGCCTGCTCTGTGATTGGTTAACACTCTAAATATTGTAATTGGATAAACCCGCTGTCAATAATATGGTGTAATAATAATTGGATCACTGTACCTATGTCACAATTTCCTGTAACTCCCCCTTCCCAAACTCATAAAAGTCCTACCCCACCTTTGTTCGGGGCTTGCTTGCTCTCAGCATGGACCCACCACACCTGTAAAGTCTGTGAGCCCGCGTTTAGGCCCCGGCGAGCCTAAACCCGTAATAAAGCCCTTTGCTTTTGCATGTGTGCTTCGGCCTCCCTGACGGTCTCTGGTTTTTGGGGGGCAATATTAAAATCTGGGCATAACATTTTGAAGAGCTTAGAAATCAGTCCAGCCCAGAAGTGCTAGATTGGCAACTCACTAACATGGGCTGTTTGGCCTACACAGTGATGTAACAATACTTGATTTAGTCACCAAAATGTAAAATTCAGAAAATTTCACGAAAAGCCCTGACTTACAGCCTCTTAAGAGGGGGAAGATTTGGTGACACCAAGGCAGAGGTCATCAAATGGCACATGCTCTTAGATGACTACAGTTCCCACCACTCTCTAATGACTCCCGGGCACTGACACCGAAGGTCAGCCACCTCATATCATGGCACTTGAACTGCTTTACCTTACTACAGGCCTGATTCACTGTCCTGCCTTAGTCATTATTTGATTTTTATGACCCATTACCTAGTTGTATTAGTCAGGGTCCAATCGAGAAAGAAAAATCATAATTTGAACAGAGAAAGTATAAAACGGGATGGAATAATGAGAAATTAGCTAGTAAAAGACTGTTAAAGAATGTAAGAATCACAGATAAAAGGAGGAGTGTCTACTGAGGTAGGAGGTAGGAGCGGTCAAAGAGGAGGTCCCATGTGGGCTGAGATCCCAACCCTGCTAGAAGGGGCATGGCTGGGGCTCAATGAAGAGAGGTTAAAGATTCTGGGACCAATTTTGGTGTGTGTGTGTGTGTGGTGGGGTGGGGGGTTAGGGGTGACGAGTTCCCCACATCAAGCAATGCTGGGACACAGCTGGGTGTCCCACAATCCAACTTAGTTGTAACACTGTCTGCCCGGAGACATCAGCTCCCACAGGTTAAGGGTTCAGTCCTACAAGACTGCCTCTCCCCTTCATGAAAGAGGACTTCAATTACATCCATTTTGATGTCAAACTTTCTTACTGATCAAGTTCTTCTTTCCAGGTTATCTCTTAACTCAGGCAAAAGACCCTGAGGGCAAAAATCCCCTGAAGGCAACTGAAACTACCCCCCTGGGCACTAAGGGCTGCCCTGCCTAGAACCAGTAAGACGACCCTGTATAACTGACCCCAAGTTCTATAAAAAGACAGAACTCAGACATGGCCAGACAGAAGAGATACACAGGGCGAGGTCTGGGGAAAGAGCACGGGTTTCCATCCCCTCTCCAGGCTTTAGTAAAACCCTTTCAGCACCTCCATGTGGTCATCAACCCAGAAGCTCCCTGAACCCTGTCTTCTTGAGTTTTTGTGGTGGCTCCGTTACCTAGGCAAGATTGACTAAATCGTTGGCTGTTGGCATTTGGTTTCACCTCCAGTCTTCTCTCTTCCCAGTTGGGAATGAAGGTTCCAACCTTCCAATCCTCCAGTTGGTTCCCTTGGCAACCAGCCTCCAACCGTATGTTACCTATGAGCATTCTAAAAATCATCTCATTCACAGGACAAGAGATGCCTTTATGGCTCTCATCACCTGGGAAATTCCAAGGGTTTTAGGAGCTCTGTGCCAGAAACAGGAAGACCAAATATGTACTGATTACAAATCACAATATTACAGGCAAAGAAGTTTCTGTGGTGCCACACTGGTGGAACTTGCTGGAAATCTGCACTCTTGGCTGTTAGGGAAAGCTGTTTATGGGGAAGTGTCTTACTGGAGAGGCCCTCCTATAAAACTGCCAAGGGGGAAGTGCTGCCACTGAGAAGGACTGAGTGCTGTGTGCTCAGCGGGAGGCTGGGGCTAGAAAACCTGCCGGCAGCGTGGGAGCTGGGGAGCTGAGCCATGGAGAAGCCCTCCCGGTGGCCTGGGGGGGGGAGGGGGGTTGGGCACTGGGGAGGCTGCCGCCTGGGCTGTAAGACTTGTTGCCAGACGAGTTGCCTAGGAGCCCACTGAGCAAGCATGGACCAAGAAGGAGAAACCATTGCTCTCTCAATTTCTCTCCAGTATCCCCTGTTGACAGAGGGCGATATTGTGCCAGCTGGTGAAGGAAAAACACTTAAAGGGCCCACATTCATCTCTGCAGAGTGGTCAATGAAGAGTGAATTTGGAGCGGAGAGGCAATAAATTGATAACTGGCATGCTAACCTACTAGAATTACAAAAAAAGATACACAGAAGGGACGGCCAGGGACAGAAAAGAGCAAGTAAAAGGCTTGCTCTTCAGCCTTATTTAGCCAATTAGAGACTTTTCTGATCTTTTAGACTAATGCAGTTTCTGGATGGACAAGTTCTATACAAGAGAGGTGCTACCAAGATTCTCCTTCATCTCTATTATAATAACCAATATTTTTTAAGTACTATGTCAAGAATATTCTACTATAATCACTTTACCTATACTAATTCATTGAGTCCTCACAACAATCCTATGAGGTAGATACTTCTATTGCCCTCACTTTATAAAAGAGTCATAAAAAGCTCAGATAACTTGCCCAGGCTCACAACAGCTGGCAAATGGCAGAGCCACTATCTGAATCTATATAATTTGGCTCTGAGAATCTATAGACGCTACACTCTTAAACATCATGCTCAACTGCTTCACTACAAAACCTATTACATTGTTTCATTTTTTTTTTTGTTTTTAGCACCCCATCTTGTTTCCCCAATTTGCCTTTGTCAAATGCATGAAGAATTAATAAAAGGAATATGCAAGGTGTAGAAACTAGGGTATATTTTTTGGTTAATAGAAAACTGACCCCCGGTGACATACAGGGCTTGCAACAGTTATTTAGATGTAATTATCTAGTAGTTAACCCCAAAGCCTCATCACTTAAAAATCCATACAACTAGGGCAGAAGAATTTCCAGACCAAGTGACACCTATTTCTATTTTCTTAAAAAAAAAATTAGCTATTCAATATTAGTATGAGGAGGATTGAGACTTCTACAATTCTATCAGGTTTTAAGAAATACCTGTACTTACACTTAGCATTATTACTTATTACCTAGAACTCCACACCGAAGTATAGAGGATCTTAAACATTGTTATGATTCAACGAAGTTCCACATATCAAGTCTTCAATTACAGGAAAGATTAAGACTATCATATACAGAAGCATGCTGAATCCATTTTAGGTCTTCTTCCCTCAAAAAGGATGCAAATTCTGGAACATCACAGTCTACAACTGACTTGATTATGAAGATATCCAGTATGAAATTAATTTTAGACAGTTCAAAATGGGAACTGTTTCAGCTTCTAAGTTGACAGGTGTCAATTTAAAGGGAATCTAGAATATGGTCCACTCTTTCTTTAAAGGTTTCAATGCTATTTGAAAGTGGTTTACCTTTGTAGTTTCAATTCTGCGGCACTGACAAAGTACAAGGCAGGAGATGTACTGTGGAAGGTAGAATGTCCGTGATGTTAAAGTTATTCCTAATTTGGGGAGCTAAGGTGTGAAGCTAGATCCATGGTCTTTCATTCCTTCTTTACAGTGTTCATCAGAAAAGGAAATATTATCTAATGGTCAAGTGCTTTGGACTGGCAATCAAATCCCACCTCCAACAGTGTCTACCACACTCTCTGAGTATGTAAACTGAGGTTTAGCAGCATCTATCTGTCTCCTCTTGGAGATTTTTTTTTTAATTTTTAATGTTTATTTTTTTTGGTAGAGAGAACACAAGCAGGAGAGAAGAGAGGGAGGGAGACACAGAATCTGAAGTAGGCACTAGGCTCTGAGCTATCAGCACAGAACCTGATGCGGGGCTCGAACCCACAGACTGTGAGATCATGACCTGAGCCAAAGTCGGACACCCAACCGACTGAGCCACCCAGGTGCCCTTCCTCTTGGAGATTAAATAAGATAATGCGCAGGCACCAGCCACTTCACAGGAGCTCAGTAAGCATTGACTATTACTAATATTATTAAATACGTTTCAATAACACTTATCCACATAATATCCTAGGGAAAAGAAAGTTTTTCAGGAAAATATTGAATCAGATTTTATCTAGTTTTTATTTGATCCAAACACTTTTATCAAGCAAAGACACTTATGAAACAATAACCTTCTAAGCCCATAATCGGAGGGAAGGCAAAGTTATTGATTGCTTCCCAGATAATCAGTAGAAAGAAAGCAAAGTATAAAATGTTTGAATTTAGAAATGAAATTCCACACAGGCATAACATCTATTGCATTACCTTAAGAGAATAAAACGTTACTATATCAGCCAATGCAAAATACAACTTTGTCACATCTATTTCAAAAAGAACTCATTGTCAGACAAGAGCACATTGAGCATATTTGTTCTTTAGACACAAAGGTTTGATTTGTTGGTAACTCCAAGTCCCAGAGATACTTAACAAGAAATGGGTTATGATAATTAGACACAAAACTTTTTAACACATGAAAAATAAAGCTTAAAATGAGAATGAAGAAAAGAAAGGTAAATACTAAGAAAAATACTATAAGTCAAGGAGATTAGAGACGGCTTGGTCTCTCCAAATGGAACACTTATGGTGAATAGGAATGCCAATCCCCAAACAAGACCTTATAGATTCCAAACAACTATGCTGAGTTTCCCTAACTGGAGAACAGGATGGAGGAATTCCTATTATTAGAAGTCTGTTTCGAGGCACCTGGGTGGCTCAGTCAGTCAAGTGTCCGACTTTGGCTCAGGTCATGATCTTACAGTTTGTGAGTTTGAGCCCCATGTTGGGTTCTGTGCTGACAGCTTGGAGCCTGAAGCCTGCTTCAGATTCTATGTCTCCTTCTCTCTCTGCCCCTCCCCCACTTGTGCTCTGTCTCTCTCTCTCTCAAAACAAACAAAAAAAAGAAGCCTGTTTCAAATAGAGTGTTAAAAATGATTACTTAGGGGGCGCCAAGGTGGCTCTGTTGGTTAAGCATCTGACTCTTGGTTTTGGCTCAGGTCATGATCTCACGGTTCATGAGTTCAAACCCTGTGCTGGGCTCTGTGCTGATGGTGTGGAGCTTTCTTGGGATTCTCTCTCTCCTTCTCTTTGCTCCTCTTCTCCCTCGCTCTTTATCTCCCAAAATAAATAAACTTTAGAGAAAATTATAATTTAGAACAAAGTTCTAAAGATAAAAACCTTAAAGAAGGTTTCATAATCAGTAAGGAGAATAATCCTTACCATCTTCTAAAGTTCTTATTATGGTGTAGAATACAGCCTTGTGCCTATATTAATTCATTACATCCTCACAACAATCCTATATGGTCATTTAAAAGGAAAGATTTGGATGTTAAATAGTTTGTTCAAATAGTGACACTGATTTTGAACTTCACTACATGTCCCAGACAGTCCCTGGGAAGTGGGTGCATTACTAGTCATCTTGAATTCCTTCCTGAAGTGAGAGCACCACTACTTTTATCTGCACACCTATGGATTTACACGACTTTGACACAGGAAGAATGTGACATTAAAATTCAAACCCGTCTGCAATAAGAAAAGTGTGAAACTGAGACAGAGCCTTCAAATAACTGTATATAAAATGAATATTACAATTA
>NC_043708.1:30722818-30739231 GCF_006229205.1 Suricata suricatta
TCTCTCTCTCTCTCTCTCTCTCTCTCTGCTTCCTCCTATTCACACTGTCTTTCTCTCTCTCTCAAAAACAAACATTGAAAAAAAGAAGAATCAGAGATTTTCCTTTTCTTTGTTTTAGAAATCATTTAGGCATAAAGGAAGAAAGAAAGAAGAAGCATCAAGAAGGTTGGTTTGGGGGCAAGGAATGCTGAAGTGACAGAGAGATCAGATCACTGTCACAGAAACCTGGATGGTCAGACATAGCAATAGGTACCATTGCTGCAGCAATTTTCAGGTTACTTAATTTTAACTCATTTCTAAATACTAATCTTGCCATAACTAATGGTTTTCTAAACTTTCACTCCTGTCTGAAAAATTCTGAGGGGAAAAGAAAGTATTGAGGGACGCCTGGGTGGCTCAGTCGGTTAAGCGTCCAACTTCATCTCAGGTCATGATCTCACCATTTGTGGGTTCAAGCCTCACATCGGGCTCTGTGCTGACAACTCAGAGCCTAGTGCCTGCTTTGGATTCTGTGTCTCACTTTCTCTCCACCCCTCCCCTGCTCACGCTCTGTCTCCCTCTCTCTTTCTCAAAAATAAATAAACATTAAAAAAATTTTTAGAGAAAATATTGAATAACAAAGCAGTAGCTAGATTAAAAACACGAATAAAAAGCCTATCTTTTCATATAGATGAAAGTGAACTGTAAAATAAGTTAGATTTATTGGTCTTTTTATTTATAATAATGCTAGTCTCTAAGAAAAGCCAGATTTCCTTAAAAAGTAAAGTGTTTTAAGGGCTCCCGGTTAGCTTAGTTTGTTAGGTATCTGACTCTTGATTTTGGCTCAGGTCATGATTTCATGGTTCATGGTTTGAGCCCCCACATCTGACTCTGCACTGGCAGCATGGAGCCTGCTTAGGATTCTCTCTCTACCTCTGTCTCTGCCCCTCCCCTGCTCCTGCTGTCTGGCTTTCTCAAAATAAATAAATAAATAAATAAACTTAAAAAAAGTTATCTCGCCAGTATAGAAGCTTGGGGGGCTGTTTTCTCAAGATAGAAACTGCTTCCCAGCCCCCATGAATGAAGTTTATTTTTTACAAATTTATCATCTCACTAGTTTCATGATACATCAATATATATTAATCTGTCTAGAAAAACGCTTAATTTCTAGAAGATAGAAAACATCATTTGAATTCTAACACGTGTAAAAACATCAGTTTTTACTTATAACTTCTAAGTTATTTATAACCTTCATTTTATTCTAATATCTCAAAATGGACCATACCTGCTGTAATAATACAAGAATATCATGAAGGTGATTTATAGCATTTTAAGGCCTACAGCTGGAAAAGACCACTTGACCATCAATTTAGACAGCCATAAATGACGTTATACTGATTATCTTTATTAATGGCTTGGTTAATTACCACACATGTACACATTTCTTTATAGTGAAAAAGAAGATAGCAGATCGCATGTTGCAAAAATCACTCAAGACAGTTCAAGAAAATATTGCAACTGGCAAAGTTCTCAGTATTTCATAGAAAAAAGTTTTACCGATTTCTTATTTGAATACATTATAATTTTTGATAAATGCTACCTCAGTAAATTTGTCAATATCTAAGCCAACTTAAATCTCACAAATGCTGGCCCTGATAAGGTCAGTTCAATTCTAATGCAGTAAGAAGATAATATGGTTCAAGTCAGAATAAAGCAGGTTTACGAAGTACTGGACAGCAGGTGGCCCACACGAGTGAAGCAGGCTTCACAGCCAAGGAAGACGGTGACAATGTACTACTGCTCAGCTCTAGCTTTTCCCTTGAGGGAAAAGACAAAAACCAATAACAATAATGAAGCTAAATACTGTGCTAACCTAACAAAGTAAGTCTGTGGGCTAGGTTAGGTGTGGTACCGCGATCAGTTTGCTTTCTCATGAAGCTCTCTCAGGACTGATGGTGACACTGGGCCTATTTTACTGCTGAACCCCAAGATACTCATGAAATCCTGTTCCCTCCAAATGTAATGGTTTTCTTCCCCCCAAATGTCTGAACACATGTGGTGAGGTCTTTATGAGGAACTTATCTGCACTATTACTGAACAACGCTTTCACCTTTCTTCCCCAGTTTGTTCAAACAGTGACAAATGTACAAATTAACCCAAATGTCAAACCATATTAACAAAAATTTCATTTCTAAGCAAAGATCTGAAACAACTTCGAATATCCACTTTGATGCTCTCTTTCTTTAAAAGGAAATGTGAATTAAGAACAATCTAGTTCTATTCTCTTCGTTCATTAGAATGAACTCATTTTTGTATTAACAAAAAACGTATTCAAAAAAACCAGAAAACTTTTTGGATTCTAATCCAACAAAATTAACTCTCCCTCCCCAAAACACTTCGTTTTCTCAAAAAGAGAAAAGTATATTGATTTCAATGCATATAGACCAATAATACTCTCATTTATATTCCTTGATAGCAATCTGGAAACGTGATTCCTTGGAACCTCTGGGAATCAAAATGTTATAGTACCGCTTTCCAGGAAAACACACAGAACCCTAAATTTTGTATGCAATTTCGCAAGGTTCAGAGTACCCCAGGATCTTCGGTGGATCCACCCACCCCAACTTAAGGACTCTAGTGCTTAAAATGAGGTTCGTTTCTATTACATAATATTATGCATCTTTTAAAAAAGATCGTCTTTCCTAGTAAGATCTTCAGCTCTGAGCTTCATTGAGAAAAACTGCTTCACTTTACAATTGTCAGTACTTCCTAGCAGCCATCCTGACAGCTGACAGAAAATTGAGAATGTCTTACCTCAGAGAAATTAACAGCCAAGGGAACGATTCCAGCCACGTAACATCCCACCAACATAGCCAAAGACAGCAGACTAATGGAGATGAAATCATCCATTCTGTCCTCCTTTATTTACCCACCGCCACCAGACTGCAAATTTTCAGAGGCTTCAAAGGGCGGTTAGGTTCTTAAACGCGTGTGGTAATTCCAAGACAAGTGGACTTTCCAGTTCCTTCGTCCTCCCCACCAGCAGATGTGTTCAGGAAACCCCGTTCTCTGGAACGCACCTGAAAATGGCCCTTTTTGCTGATATTAGCACCAGAAAGAACTTTCAGCAATCTCAGGTCCCGACCCCTGTGTTTTCAGATGCCAGTCACTGGATTCCTTAGGGTTAACAATGAAAGGTACGCAAAGAGCGATTTCTTCAATCGTCGGAATGGTGGCACAACGGACCCAGCTCCCTCCACAGCGTCCCAGGTGGCAGCAGGAAAAGGAGGAAAACCCAAGTAAACTTGTTCGTTCTCCCGGCTCCCCTACCTCCTGGGGGCAGTTCTCGCCGGGCTGGGACCAGCCCACCAGTCCCGGCAAACTCTCCTTCGTGTCTAGAATGGGGAAAGAGTCCTGCAGGTCTCTAACGATGGGCTTAGGGGTTCAGCAGCGAAGCTGATACAAAGCTGTCTCTGCCCTATATCCGCTACTGCCCATATTACTCCACTCCGCTGGGCCTTTCCCCAGACCCACCAATACTACTGCTGCCATGGCCGCCAAGTGGCACCTCTTCATTACATCCACTTCCGGATTGCTTCACCGCCCCTCCTTTAAAGAGTACTTCCGTGTTATAACCGACCTATGGCCCGGGAGTTTTATCCCGCCGCCATTTTTGAGTAGGGCTGCTGAACGCTATCTGGTGTCACAGTCTATATCGGTGATCGTTCTAGGCGCCTGCCCAAATATAGAGGACAGAGGACAGCGTCTTGAAAAGAAATGATTATCTTTCAAGTTCTGCAGCAATTCTTTGTGCATTTCATCGCCCTTATCCAAAATGGCGGAGACAGAGTCAGTATCCATTCTAGCTGCCGGAAATGTGTGCGCCTCTATGGTCCCAAATGCTCTTTCGCGGTGCGTTTCTGACGATTTCCGGCGGCCTCTCTCGCGGGGATTGGCTGTTGGCGGCGTTGCGGCTAAGCTCGTGTGCAGCTTCGGTGTCGGCAGCGGCTGTAGCGGGAGAGTTTGGCGCGATGGTGAGAAAGGCCTCAGCGGCTTTCCCGATCCCCCGGCCTCTGGGGCGAGCCCGGTTCTGTACATCTTGCCCCATCCAGAGCGAGCGAGCAGCTCCGCGGCCCTCCTGGTTGCGGCTCGACCTTTCCCCTTCCCGCCGCCCAGAGGCAGGGCCGGGCCCTAGGCCCCTGAGCCCGGGTCCGCCCTGCGTTTGCGCGCCCGCCTGTAGGCTCCGCCAGGCATGCAGTGCGGAGGATGCACATTCTCCCAGTTGCCTGGCAGAGGCAGGCGTGGGGATGCTGCGCTTTCCCACCGGCCTCTCTGGCCGAGAGTAGGAACAATGGCCGAGGGATGTATGACAAACTCGTTCCCAAAGCTGACAGATGCGGTGTACTGCCCCAGCATGTGGTCCGGGTGGCGTCGTCTTTGCTTTGTAGTGTGCTTCTCAACTATTCCCTTTTGTTTTCCTGTGCTCCGTCTTTAAGCACACATGTAACGTGTCTTCCTCTTTTTCAAGATTCCAGATGCACGATTTGGCGTTTCTCCCAAGCCCTCAGTCCTATTCTTACTCATAATCTCTTAGGACTGAAGGCTGAAAAGATAAGTTCAGCTGAGGGTCCAGGTGCCTTAGAACCAATTTAATCGGGGTGGTAGTGGAGTAAGTGGGTAATTTTTTATTTTATTCCACCAAAAAGGAGGTCCTCACCGGGATTATGAGGCATCCTGGTTACTTCCACACTTCAGCTTGGGTTACTGTTAACAAGTTATACAGCTGTCGTTAAACAGCCTTTCTAAATTGAGATATTTTAGTGTTTGACTCCACCTAGTCTTCCAGAGAGACTAGGAATTAGAGAAGACGGGGTTTCCAGTTCTTGTTTTGTCATACTTGCAATGTGACCTTGGACAGATCGTTTACTCTGAGTTTTCTTCTTTCTGTGCCTTTTTAAGTCACTATTTGGAATTGTGTTCAAATACTTAGATTAAAATCTGAGATGGGGCGCCTGGGTGGCTCAGTCGGTTAAGCCTCCGGCTTTGGCTCAGGTCAGATCTCACGTTTGTGGGTTCGAACCCTGCGTCAGGCTCTGTGCTGACAGCTAGCTCAGAGCCTGGAGCCTGCTTCCAGTTCTGTGTCTCCTTCTCTCTCTGCCCCTCCTGCTCTCATGCTCTGTCTCTCCCTGTATCAAAAATAAATAAAACATTTAAAAAAAATCTGAGAAAGTAACAGCGGTTAATATATCAACAACCCATTCTTTGTTGGGCAAATATCAGTGATAATTCTTTATCAGTCCCAAATAGCATTAAAAATTAGTATTTGTATGTAAAGCAAACAATTATTGGTTCAATAATCTTAAATACTTTTGCCTTATTAAAGATACAAGTTCCAGGTTTGGATTGGGGGGGTAGTTTGGGAGAAGCATTTGAAGCTGATGAGCAAATCGTATGTATTGTAATATTTCTGTAGCAGGAGAATGATTCTTAAGAGTTCATGTGTGTGAGACTTTTAGAAAATTAATGAGGCCAGGGGGCACCTGGGTGGCTCAGTTGGTTAAGCATCCAACTTTGGCTCGGGTCATGATCTCACAGTTAGTTGGAGCCCCACATTGGGCTCCCTGCTGTCAGCACAGAGCCTGCTTTGGATCCTCTGTCCCCCTTTCTCTCTGCCTCTCCCCTGCACACATTATCTCTCAAAAATGAATAAACATTTTAAAAATTAATAAGGCCAGGTTAACTGTTCATTAAAGTGATTCACTTGTGCTTGGTAATTAAAGATTTTATTAAGGTAATTCTGCATAACTTTTCCTGATTTAGATTTTATAATCTTATTTTTTTACTGTGGCAAGTTTGAATATATATATATAATTTTATAATTTGTGTGATTATATTTTGCATATATATCTATCTTTGTTTTTTAAGAAAACAAAAGGTCTTCAAAATTAGCTCCAGTAAAAAGAAAGTGACCAAAATTGATTTGGGAAGTTTTATGATCTTGAACTATTAACAGGAAAGCACTGCCACTTAAAAATAATTCTCATTTTGCCTTTTTTTTTTTTTTAAAGAGGGCACGAGCAGGGGAGAGGGGCAGAGGGAGAGAGAATCTTAAGCAGGCCCGACGCTCAGCACAGAGCCAGACATGGGGCTCGATCCCACGACCCTGGGATCATGACCTGAGCCAAAATCAGGAGTTGGACACTCAACCGACTAAGCTACCCAGGCGCCCCACATAATACCCGTTTTGACTACACCTTTGTAAACTTACTGTTTTGTTCTTAGTAGTTTTTAATCCTCATCTCTGGGTAGTAAGTGTTGAAAACAGTGAGCTTTGTCAGAGGTTCATTTTAAGACTAGATGTAAAAAGAACATACCAAATAGCCATTTCCATATTTTTATTCTCTTAAGTAAATTAGTCACTTAATTTGCCTTAGAATAAGAACAAAAGTAATATACTGGCCACTAGTATGGCTAATGTACAGAGCAAGTACTTCTGCAGAAATGCTAGTGTGGTTTCTATAAAATTAATTTCTTCTTAACATATAACCCATTGAAACTACTTGTTTGAGTAGGTGGCTTACAAAAACTTGTGTAACAAATAATCTAATAAAATGCCTTCTCTGGTTCTTAACCTTGACTGTTAAGGTCATTATAAGTAAGAATTACCCTTCATTTCTTGTCACCAAGTTCTATTTTTGTCTCAAATCCTCTCAAACTTTTCATCAGAAAGAGTTAATTCTTTTTTTTTTTTAATGTTTTATTTATTTTTGATAGAGCATGAGAGGGGGGGGTCAGAGAGAGAAGGAAACACAGAATCAGAAACAGGCTCCAGGGTCTGAGCTAGCTGGCAGCACAGAGCCTGACACGGGGCTCAAACCCACTAAAGTGAGATCTGACCTGAGCCGAAGTTGGAGGCTTAGCCGACTGAGCCATCCAGGCGCCCCAAGAATGAGTTAATTCTTGATGAGGGAAGAGTATGAGGAATTCCTTTGCCTTTTTTTTTTTTTTTTAAGTTTTCTTACTTATTTTGGGAGAGAGAGCCAATAGGGGGAGGCAGAGGATCTGAAGCAACGCAGAGCTTGATGCAGGGCTTGAACTCATGAAGCATGAGATCATGACCTGAGCTGCTGAGCCACCCAGACATCCCTCCCCCCCTTTGCTTTTTTTTTCCTTCTCTTCTCTTTCTTTTTAAATGTTTATTTATTTATTTTGAGAGACCTCATGTGTGTGCAGGTACAGGGGGAGGGCAGAGAGAATCCCCAGCAGGCTCTGCACTGTCAGCCGGGAGCCCCACTTGACTTGAGGCTTCATCTCACCAACCGTGAGGTCTTGGCCTGATCCAAAATCAGGAGCCCGACGCTTAACTGAGCCGCCCAGGCACTCCCCACCTTTGCTACATAAAGGACTGTTCAGACTACTTTTTTTTTTTTTTTTTTTTTTTGGGTGCCCACTCAGAATCTCTAGGCCTCCACTATTTCAGTCTTTGAGAGAAAGAGAGCGCAAGTGGGGAGGGGCAGAGACAGAGGGAGAATCCAGAACAGGCTCCAGGCTCCTAGCTGTAGGTGGGTCTTAAACTTATAAACCCTGAGATCATTACCTGAGCCACCCATGCGCCCCTTGACTCTTCCAGTCTTGATGGTTAAAAATTATCATTTCAAAACAGTTTGGGGGCCTGTCATAAAGGATTTTTTTGACCCCCAAATAATAGTACAGACAAAGAGAAGATTATCATGGTTTTGCCCAGGAGGGGGCAGGGGGTCCCAGTACTATGGGTATTTAGTGGGAATAGGCCAGGGGTGCTGCTGAGCGGCTTGCAGTGCACAGGACCACCTCTACAAGGAGGACCCTTCCAGCCTGAACCGTGAGAGTGCAGACACTGAAATAGGCCCCCTAATAAAAACATGCCCCCCAATGAGCATGAAGTGGAAGCTGTTAAGTCTATTTGCTGTTCTTCGGGCGTATTCACATTTGTCACAGTGTGATCATCTATATGATTTTGAGATAACATAGTCTCTTAAGGTGAGTCACCTACTGGGTGAACAGTTCGCTGGTTTTTCTAGGGTAATGTATGTATTAATTTTATACTGCCAGTTTATCTTCTGCCTTCACGTTGGAGTCTAAGCCCTGGATAGGATGTTACTCCACTATTGTGCTAAGATTGGAAAAAGAAGGTAGATTGATATAGTGCTTGCAATCACTAATAGTATTTCCCTTTTTCTCTCCTTTTATCAGCCCACATCTGATTTTTTCCTAAGGGACTTAAGAGGGCTAGAGATTGAGAGTGACCAGTGGAGATAGAAAACCTAAGTGGGTTTATGATCTGGTTGGGAAGAAAGATAGGAAAGAAAAAAACAGTACAGGGCAGCTTACGCTGAATGCCTACGGGTAGTAAGTATAACAGGATTTCAAGAAGGCGCCATGAGGACTGGGAGACTGAAGAGACCTCACAGAGAAGCTGTCAGTCCATCTTCGGCGCCGTGCTGGCATTAAGGCAGAAATGTAGGACGTGCACCATAATTAACACTGAATAAGTGGTTTTTTAAAATTTTATTAATAGTGTTTTAATAACCATTGATCATTTGTGTCATGACTGGGGGTTTTATATCATGCTATGAATTTCTCAAATATGAGTTAGAAACTTACGTTGAAATCACTCTTCCCCCTGTAGTCTCACACCATTTTGCTGGTACAGCCTACCAAGAGGCCAGAGGGCAGAACTTACGCTGACTATGAATCTGTGAATGAGTGCATGGAAGGTGAGTTTAAATGCTAATCAAGGGTTTGCTTGTTTTCTCCTGAGATTCACTAGTAGACCATATCTCATTTAGGAAGTGGGCTTGTTTTTCCTCCAGATTTCTTGAGTTATTAATTTGAACAGAAAAGGAAGATATTCAGGACCATATTTGTTGAAAATTGAAACACTAATGATATATATTGTCTTTCTGCTGCAAATGTTACTTTACTTTTTTTTTTTATCCAGCTCTGGATGACAAGAATGACTTTCTGAAGCCTCACATTTTTATGTTGATGTTCTGTTATTTGTTATGTTATGTAAATATCTTACAGGGATTTTCTATGGACTCTGGTTAAACTCCAGCACTATCGAGGTGTTAAGGCAGGCCTTCGGGATGCCTTCAGAACCTATTAGTCTGCCGCTTGAACAGATAAACATTAAAAGCTGCTGAGGTTTGGTTACAGTCCATCAGTGTGTTAGAAAATAAAAATTAGCCCAGAGAATAAAGGCAAGTAGAACCAAATAAGTATAATGTATTGTGCATTTGATAAACTGACAGCACCCTGAAGGGGGATGGTGTTTCTTTACTCCATAAACAGTTAGGTGAGAACCCACAGATCGGATTGTCACAAATTGGATTCATCCTTCTATTTAATCATTACATCAAGTAAACCATGTGTGCATGTTCTGCGCCCTTTCTCAAATTGTCCATCTTCAGTTCTTCCTATAAAGATTTTATATTCACTATTTTTGCTGCTAGGCATGTCCCCTAATATGTCGATTATCCAGAGCTAACTGGGTTAGACTTAAAATCTGTCCATTTAAAGCCAACAGTGAGTAGATGTGGAGGCAAAGCTACTGGTGATAAATAGAGACAGCTTCTAGATAGTTGGCACCATGCCTTTCTGATTGCAGATTCTCTTCATTTTAAAAGAAGAGCAGTCTCTTGTTCTTCCATGTCTTTAAGACCCTTTCTCTTCTGACCACGGTAGACTTTGTGCACATGCTACCTTAGCATGTTATTGCTCTACCTGCTGTTATCATGCTTGGTCTTTGATTCTGTAGTACTCTGCCAACCTTTGCTGATTTTAGTGAAGCCTGATTAAAAAAAAATTTTTTTTTAATGTTTATTTAATTTTGAGAGAGAGTGACAGAGCAGGAGTGGGTGGCAGAGAGAGAGAGAGAGAGAGAGAGAGAGAAACACAGAATCTGAAGCAGGCTCCAGGCTCTGAGCTGTCTGCACAGAGCCTGATGTGGGGCTCAAACCCACGAACTCTGAGATCATGACCTGAGCTGAAGTTGGCCACTTAACTGACTGAGCTACCCAGGTGCCCCTGATCTTTTTTTTTAATACACTTCATTTTTATGTATTTTTAATATATTTTTTCAATGTTTATTTTTGAGAGAGAGAGTGCAAGCAGTGGAGGGGCAGAGAGAGAGGGAGACACAGAGTCTGAAGCAGGCTCTAGTCTCTGAGCTGTCAGCACAGAGCCTGACATGAGGCTTGAACCCATGAACCGCGAGATCATGAGCTGAGCCAAAGTCAGAGGCTTAACCAGCTGAGCCACCCAGGCGCCCCAAGGTCTATTCTTGATGTTGTACTGCTGTGGCTCTTACTAAAGGCTAACGTCATATATCCATCATTACAGTGTCATACAGAACCGTTTTCACTTCCCTGAGTCCCCCTGCTCCTCCCCACCTCACCCTTTGCACTAATTAGTAGATTTAATTTTTTTTAGAGTAGTTGTAGGTTTACAGGAAAATGGATTTGAAAGTACAGAGAATTCTAGCACACGGCTTCTTCCCTCCCTGTTTCATCTCTCATTTACATCCTGTATTAGTGTGATAAAATTGTAGAACTAATACTGCTATGTTATTATTGACTAAAGGCCCTATTTTCCATTACTGTTCAGTCTTTGCTTTGGACATTTTATGGGTTTTGGCTCATGTATAATGACATGTACCTACTGTTTACTGTCCTAAAAATCTCCAGTGCTTCATCTTTTTCTCCTCCTGACCCCCTAGCAACCACTGATCTTTTTAAGGTCTCTGTAGTTTCGCCTTTTCCAAAATGTTCTATAGTTGAAATTGTACAGTATATAGCTTTTTCAGACTGGTTCTTTCAAAAAACAATGACTTTTAAGGTTCTTCCATATGTTTTCATGGCCTGGTAGCCTATTTTTTTTTATTGCTGAATAATCCCTTGTTTGGATATACCAGTTTAGTTATCCATTTACCTAGGGAAGGGCATCAGATTGCTCCCAGGTATTGGCAGTTAAACGTGGGTAAGAGATCTAAACAGACATCTTACCAAGGAAGATATACAAATGGCAAATAAGCACTATGAAAAGATACTCAACATCATGTCATTAGAAAACTACAAATTAAAACAAGGCATATCGCTATATATCTATGAGAATGACAAATCCCCAAACACTGACAACACCAAATGCTATGAAGGACATGAGCAACAGGAATTTTCATTCATTGCTGGTGAGAATGCGAAATGGTAAAGCCACATCTGAAGACCCTACATCAGCCTCTCACAAAACTAAACACAGTATATGATCTGATAATCACATTCCTCAGTATTTACCTAAAGGGCTTGAAAATGTAAGCTACACAGAAACCAGCACGAGTGTTTGCAACAGCTTTATCATAACTGAGAACTCACTGCTTTATTCAGAGTCATGAAGATTTGTGCCTGTAATTTCTTCCAAGTGTGTTATAGTTTGGGCTCTTACATTTAGGTCTCTGAGCCTTTTTGAATATTTGTACATAGTGTGAAGTCTGGGCTCAACTTTATTCTTTTGCATGTGACTATCCACTTGTACTCGCACCATTAGTTGAAAAGACTATTGTTTCTTCATCGAGTTGTCTTTGTGTCCTAGTCAAAATGCAATTGATCATAAATGTGAGAGTTTATTTGTGGACCTTCTTTTCTATTCCGTTGATCTGTATGCCTATACATAAGCAATACCACGCTGTCTTTATTACTGTAGTTTCATAGTAAGTTTTGGAATTGGTAAGTGTGAGTCTTCCAATTTTGTTATTTTTCAAGATCATTTGGGTTATCCTGGTGTCTTGTATTCCATGTCAAAAGTTAGGGTCAGTTTGTCAATTTCAGCTAAAGTAAGCTTGGTTTCGATAGGGATTGCATTGAATTTATAGTCATTTTGGGGACATTACCATCATATCAAGTCTTCTGATCCATGAACATAAGATCTTCCATTTATTTAAATCCTTACTGTGAGTGACATTTTGAGTTTTCAGTGTATGTCCTCTGCTTTTTTAAGTTAACATTTATTCCTAAGAATTTTACTTTTTGATGCTGTTTTCTTAAGTTCCTGGAGCTGTTTTCTTAATTTCATTTTCAAATTATTTATTGTTAGGGTACAGAAATACAGTTTAATTTTATATATTAATCTTCTATCTTGCAATTTTGCTGCACTCATTTATTGTTAGTTCTAATTATTGTCTGTGTGTGTGTGCGTGGTTTCCTTAGAATGCTCTATGTATAAGGTCACGTCATCTGTAAAGAGAGATAGTTGCCCCTTTTTTCCCCAATCTGAATTCCTGCTATTTCTTTTTCTTGTCAAATCACTTTGGCTAGAATCTCTAATACGTTGTTGAATACAGATGACAGGAATGGGTACTCTAGTGTTCTTCCTAATCTGGGTGGGAAGGCATCCAGTCTTTCACCAGTAAGTATGATGGTGGAAGTGGGCCAGTGCCGTTTTAAGATAAATGGTGAATTTATTTCTCTGTTTATTTCCTTTGCACATGATCTTTCCGTTCAATAACTCATGAGTAATCTTCTTTGATCACTGTGGTGTACCAGTACTAATTCAGATAGCTTTTCGTAGATCTGTACTTTGTGTTGGAGGATTTATGATGTCTAGAGGTACATGAAAGACCCGAGTGTACAGGATAAGACATGTTTTCCCAGATGACATTTATTCTCTTGTTCATTCATCATAGTAGTCCTGAAGTATTTGATAATGGGAATGGACTGAAAAGGTGTCCATCTTATGGGAACAAGAGAGGAGTTTGTCACTGAGAAATTAAAAGAGCTCTTTAGATAATTATTTTAATGTGCACCTACTATCAGTGATTTTTTTAATCTTTTTATTACTTATATTTGAGTATATGCTTATTATATATGTTAAGACTTTGCATTATTTCACATAATTTTCACAGTAGCTCTATGGAAAATGTCATCTCCATTTGACAGGTAGGGTTCTGGGGATAGAGTTGTTAACAAAGGACAGAGCTAGAATTCAAGCCTCTGAATCCTGAGTCTAGTTTCCTTTTTCTTTTCTTTTGATTTTTTTTGTTTGTTTTTTTTTGTTTTTAAGTGTACTTTGAGAGGGAGAGAGAATGTGCGAGCAGGGGAGGGACAGAGAAAGAGACCGCATGGAGCCCGAATAAGGGCTCTTTCTCATAAACCTGTGGGATCATGACCTGAGCCAAGATCAAAGCGTTTTCAAGAGTCAGACGCTTAACTGATGGAGCCACCCCCGTCCCCAAGTCCAGGTTCTTAAGTAAAGTACTTTGAGAATAATCTCTTCCTTGGTACCAGTTTTGTTCTTGTTCTTGCTTTGTATCAAAATTTGAAAGCAGACCCACAATGTCATCACTTGTTTGAATTTTCTGTGACAAGTCTTTAAAGTTCTTTTAGATCTAGTTGCTTGACGTAATCATTTTATTGTTAAGGCATAAAATACTTAACAATTTGGCGAATTTATGAAATTGAAAGAAATCCACTAGTGACAAGAATTAAAAGTGGCCACCTTACTGTCCTTTTCCCAGCCCAACTATATAAAAGTAAAATATGGTGTTGCTATGTATTTGCTACTCCTACCTAATGTTTATACAATTCTAAGATCTTGGTTTTCCTCCTCTCAGGCGTTTGTAAAATGTATGAAGAACATCTGAAGAGAATGAATCCCAACAGCCCCTCTATCACATATGATATCAGTCAGTTGTTTGATTTTATCGATGATCTGGCGGACCTCAGCTGCCTTGTGTAAGTATCAGCCACCATATCTCTTACGTTGCGTTTTTCTGTTGTTTATCCATTTGTTTGATTTATGGTATTGGGAGCACACTCTGACGCTGATCTCTGCATTTTGACTACTGTGTAGTAATATTTCATCTGCATGTGGCTTGTAAGTTAAGTTGGTATCATAAAGCTAATGGCACAGGAAAAGCTTAATAATTTTGCTCATTGGTGGCAGTTAGTATGCAGAGAGAATGCTAGCTAAGAAGTTCAAAGTCCTGATCCTTTGTTTCTTAAACCAAATGGTCTTTTTTTAGTTTTTTTTCCCTTAAAGTCTTTGTCCTAAGGCAGTTGGCTTTGGATTAAAATTAAGATGATGCTGTTTTCATGACAAAGGAAAATGAGAGTACCTTATAATCTTCAGTCATCGGGTGCTTGAATATTTATTACATGACAGATACTGTGCTAGAAGTAGATACGTTTTTGAGAGATATATAGGTCTTATTCATGGGGACTTCCTAGGATTCCTGGATTACCACTGGGGCCAGGCCAGGACTTGCTGTCTCACCAAAGAGTCCTGTGGAAAATTTGCATTTCCCTGGAACATTTGAGTTTTATTTCCTCCCTCAAAACAGTCCAGTGATTCAGGTCTGGTCTTTAACGAAATGTATTACTAAGAACGTTTTATTGTAACTATATCAGTATAAAAAGCTCCTATATGAGACCAGCAGGGCTGTAGGTATTCTGTGTTAGTTTATAATATCTATAGTGATTTTGCTTATAGTAGGACATAGAGAAAAAGCGACACATAATCATTTAACAAATGTTGGTGAGCGCTGACTAGATACCGTGCGTGTTCTAGGCCCTGGGAACTGAGCAGTTAATAGAGGTTGAAAGAACACCTGTGAAGCTACAGGGCCGCAGGGGGGAGAGGGAGAGCGCAGGAGCTGAGATTGCAGGGGCAGGAGGGTGGTGATATCCTAGGAGCCAGTTTGAAAGTATTTTTATATTACTAACAGGTCAAATTAATGAGGACTGAGAATCGGCCCCTGGTGGGAGTCTTTGATGACTTCCAAAGCAGTTTTGGAAGAGAGACAGGAGTGAAATCTTCATGGATTTCAGGGAGTTTAAGGGAATGAGAAGAGAAGCATGAAAGGTAGCCAACACATATAACTTTTTCGAAGAATTTAGCTTGATAGGAAAGCAAAGAGGATTATAGCTGGGAAGAAATTTTTAAATTTTGTTCTTTTAAAGGTGGGAGAAGTAATGGTAAGTTTGCAGGCGGTTGGGATCTAGGAGAGAGGGAGAAATGGATGGCTTTGGGTATGATACTGGGCGTGTCATTGACTAGAGGAGCAAGGCAGGCTGATGTGAAGAGTGTGGGGAGCTGACTTTGGTTGTGTCTGTTCTCTCAGGGAAATGGGAAGGGCGCCATTGGAAATTAAGGACGAGGGAGAAGGTGTTGGAGGTTTGTGGAAAAAGGTGCAAAATAATCTAGGAGGATGAAGGGGTTAGGGAAATGGGTGACTTCTGAGGTACCTGATGATGAATTTAGGATGAAATTATTAGTCATTTTGAAGTTGGGGTTTTTTCCTGGTCACTCTTAGCCTGGGTGGATTACAGGCGAGTCTCTAGAGTAGAGACTTTGCAGAGATTTTGCTGTAAGTTTAGGGTGTGTGTAAGGAAATAGCATGTAAGAGACTGGGTGACTGAAACGCAAGTGGGGGGTGGGGTAGGGTGGAGACAGAGGTAGGATCTACTAAAGGTCCCATGGGGTCACAGAGTTGTTGCAGTTGGGGTATTGGGAAGTAGTACATGAATGAGATGCTTGAGTTTGGGAGATTGAAGGTACTGGGAAGCTGTCTGGCCAAGGAAGGGTATGAGATGAGACCCCTGGAAGAGAGGAGTTCAGGGAACTAAGAGGCCCAGTTGTTGGCAGAATCATCTCCTAGATGAAATCACTGATAATGTATATATTTACTTTGTAGATTTAATCCGAGACCAGAGAGGTTTGTATGTGTCACTGCTGTTTCCCCAGTGCCTAGAATAGTATTTGTCACATAGTCGATACTGAGTAAATATTGGTTGTACAAATGCATGTCACCCATATAATATGATTTGAGGTGTAGCTTTTTAAAATTATTGGTAATCTTCCTTTTCTCCTGTTTACATTTACAGAGCTATCTTTGGAATTGATAGAATGGTCTAAATAAAAGTGAAAGAATCTAATGTGACTTCTCTCGTGCTGAACTTGTATTGTCTTACGTTTTGAGAAATCGTAAGGTTTTTATCATATGAAAACACGGTCTTTTTAATACATTTTTGTTCTAGGTATGTCTGTTTTGGGACATTTTCACACTTGAGCTTAAACACTAGATATTTCCATTGGAACTTAATAGGATTTTAATAGAGTTCATATGTGTATCCTCACTTTGTTCTTAAAATGAATTATTGATTTTATTTTAAAAATTAATCACTGTCTTATTTTATAACGATAACTCATTGAAACATCAGGTACCTAATGGTGATGCTTTGTGATGTGGCACACACTCTCAGCAGATGGGGAGTTACTTAAAGCCAAAGCTCATGTTTTACTCACCTCAGGAGGGTGTGGGTAAGAGCTAGCTGGAGTTTCCGGGCCGGACAGAGCCAAGCTTGAACCCTGGCTCTGTCATTTGCTAGTCACCCCCCCCCCCCC
>NC_043708.1:30739331-30742239 GCF_006229205.1 Suricata suricatta
CCCCCCCCCCCCCACCTTGGGCCGATTAGTTTACTATTGCTAAACCTCAGTTTGCTTGTTTGTGAAATTTAGAGAAATCTCCCCACAGGACTCCTTAAGAGAATCTAGTGCTTGCTTAGCATGGTCGTATTGAGTATGTAGCAGAAAGTCCATTTTTAACTAGATTGACCAAGTCAGGGCAGAGTTTAATTATAATGACTAGGTGAATTCTTTAAAATGTCCTAAGAGTAAAATGATAGGAGCTTCAAATCCCACAAGTGAGTTTAACTATATTGTTACCTTAAAGAGGTGTTACGTTGGGTTTTTTGACAGTGAAAATCACACAAAGTAAAGTAGTGATTCTTAGGGTTATAACTACAAGTATGTCATTAACAACAGAACATTTCTAACTTTGGGCCCTGAAATGTAAACCAGAAATTATATCTATCCTGCTAAAATGGTTTCTAGTATTTGCACTATTAAAGCAAAATAGAAGAAAGTCTTCTTTATTCCCTAGATAATTCTTTCCAGCTACAGCAGTTTGGCCAGTATAGAAGAGAGAGTAATGGTAATCTGTAAGTTTTAATAGTCTGTTGGAAAAACTGTAAACTTTAGCTATTTAGGATTCAATCTCGAATTTTGAAACTTTTGGTTTCTGAAAACTTTCAAAAAACATTTTTTTAATGTGTATTTATTTTTGAGAGAGGCAGAGAGAGAGTACAAGCAGGGAAGGGTGGGGGTAGGACACAGAATCTGAAGCAGGCTTCAGACTCCAAGCTGTCAGCACAGAGCCCAGTGTGGGGCTTGAACTCAGGAATGGTGAGATCATGACCTGAGCCAAGGTCGGACACTTAACCGACAGAGCCACCCAGGTGCCCCGATGCATTTTTAATAAACCAAATTCTGACCTTACTATTCAGGGGAAGAATATGATGATATAAAACATCCCTATTTTGGAGTTTGTCTCTCTTGCCAAAAGTTGGAGCATAGGTTTCTAGCTCAGTGTTGAGTAGTGAGGAGGACTCTGGTCCAGGAGTGTGTTAAGTTTCTGTTACTTGCCCAAGTCACTTAGGTAATTAAGTCCCTTGTTCTTTGGTTTCTTCTTTATTAAAAAGAAAAGGGGGGGGGTTATAGTATCTACTCGCAGGGTTGTAATTAAGATTGAGTTGATTCAGATAAGTACTTAAAGTAATACCTAGCAATTGGTAACTTAATAATTATCATTTGTATATGACTTTTTGCTGAGAAGTTAGTGAAACTTCTGGCTCAAATGAAACAATAATTGATAGATGGTTTGTTTTTCTAAAGTATCCCTAAGGTTTGTTTTTTGTGTTGGTTTTTTTTGTTGTGTTTTAGGCAAACTCCATCTGTGCCTCTCTTGAATCCTTGTAGTGTTTCCACCACATGATGCACATGGCTTTGAAGCATTGATGTGCTTTGGATTTGTCCAGCCTGTGGTTACTTAGTGTCTACTTTTTTATACTCGAGCCTTAGTTTTTGTTTTTAATTTTTTTAATGTTTTTTTATTTATCTTAGAGAGAGACCGTGTGAGCAGGAGAGGGTCAGAGAGAGAGGTAGACACAGAATCTGAAGCAGGCTCCAGGCTCTGAGCTAGCTGTCAGCACAGAGCCCGATAGGGCTCAAACCCACCAGCCGTGAGATCATGACCTGAGCTGAAGCTTAACTGACTGAGCCACCCAGGCGCCCCTCAAGCCTTAATTTTTTAACCCTAAAAATGGTTTTATTGCTTCTCCAGCTAGATTTCAGTGGGAGGTCACCTGGAACATGGAGTCTGTTGGAGTCTTCTAAGGATACCTTTAGTGGTTGTCTATTAAGCAATGCCTTGGCCTCAAACCCTGGCATCCCACTGGAGTTTCATTGCTAATGCCGATCCCTGCATTGATAAGAAGCTCGTTCGCCTTCTCATAATTCTCCACCAGCCTCTAGCATGATTTATTTTAAAAAGCGAATCTTGAATTACAGGCTAAAAGAGTTTCCTCTCTTAATTCTTTACAGAGAAGGTTTTCAAAGAATTTTTTAGATAATTGTAAACATATTTAGCAAATCCGAAGTTTGTACCAGTGTTTGGTTTTTGTCTTATTTAATCACTAAAGAAACCATAAAACGTGTAACTGTATAGGAGAAAGAACCCAGTTTCTGGTCCTACTCTGTCAAGAGGTAGATGTGTAATACATTGAGCATTTAACTGAAGATCTCTAGACCTTGGTTTCTTTTTTCTGCTGTAAGATTGTACTAGGTGGTCTAAAGTTTCTATCACTTAAAATTCACATCATTAAGTTCATGTATAAACATATACATGAGCTTAAACATACACGGCACACCTGTGCCATCATTGGGGCAGTTATAATTCGGGGTTTTAAAAACATGACGTGTAACTTTGTTCATTCCCTTTCTGTTCCCCAGTTACCGGGCTGATACCCAGACATACCAGCCATATAACAAAGACTGGATTAAAGAGAAGATCTACGTGCTCCTTCGTCGGCAGGCCCAGCAGGCGGGGAAATAGTTGAGTTGGAAGCAGCAGGGGGACAGGGGTGGGCTTGGAACACAGGTGTGTACAGCGTGCTGTAGTGGACGTTTTGTATCATAGGAATCCTGTTTCCATTTCGGTATACTCCAGCCAGGATTGAATGTATTAGATGAAATGTGAGGATCTTATTCAATCTGAAACCCCCATTGCCCCCTCTCCCCCTCCCCCCCCTTTTTTTTACTTAAACATTTTTATGATAATTTAGTTTGAAGTTGTTTGTCAGTTAATGTTGGTTCCAATCCTTCAAACTGTTCATATCTTCTTTATAACATTCACTGTACTAACCCTTCTTCCGGTTGGGGTTGGGGGTGGTGACAGTTTAGTTAAATGTCTTCAAGATAAAGTCTTAGTGAAAAATGAATAAATGTTCTTTAGCTA
>NC_043708.1:30742339-30798120 GCF_006229205.1 Suricata suricatta
ACTTAAACATTTTTATGATAATTTAGTTTGAAGTTGTTTGTCAGTTAATGTTGGTTCCAATCCTTCAAACTGTTCATATCTTCTTTATAACATTCACTGTACTAACCCTTCTTCCGGTTGGGGTTGGGGGTGGTGACAGTTTAGTTAAATGTCTTCAAGATAAAGTCTTAGTGAAAAATGAATAAATGTTCTTTAGCTATATTTTCTCCTTGAGTGATTTTTGCGGGGGAGGGGAGGGTCTCTGAACATTTAATTGTCTTACAAAGCATTGTCCATTTCAAAGCCGCTGCCACATGCAGAATTGGAAGAAAGCGCGTATATGTGTTGAATACGTTGCACTGCGGTTTATATGAAGCCAGCACACTTTTACCTCATTTTTCAGTCTCGTGCATCAATCTCCGTTGCAGCTCCAAGGTTTGTCCTTGGTGTTGCTTCGAACATTGGGGCAGAGTTTCTGGAGACACAGCTCGTAGGCAGCAGCGGCCAGGTTAATCCCTTCGTTTTGGTCACGTGCACTCTTCCTGGGGGGGGTCTTGTGCCGCTCCGGGTTGGAAAGCTCTTCGGGTGAGGGTGAGGGAGAGACCGCCATAAAGGACAAGATTGTTTTGTTTTTAACGGAAGGTCACGTACGCAGTTCTGTACCTCCAACCATCATGTTGGCGTGCGTTCCTTAACTATTTTTCTTATTTTATGCAGAACCACATTCTGAACGAGTATTTACATATGCTTACTTTTTCTATAGAATAATCATTCTGTTAGTGAAATGCCATCGCTATATCAAAGGGTTACTAAAATTAGGGTGCCTTATCAAGTTCTGTGTAGCTGTGGTTAATGTCTTACTGTGACTCAGCCAGATTTTAAAATGAAATTGTTTTCACCGAAAAAGGAATAGATCCAAAAGTAAGTCATATTGTCCTGCTTTTCCTGTGGTCCTGTCCTGCTGCTGATGTAGTTTTATTTCTGTAACAGGTATGATCTTGGCTTCATTTTTTGAAAAAATAGAGCACATCTGGGAGGAATGATACCCCTTGCTACTCAGATACAATGCAGTTTCTGGAACTGGGCTCTCAGAGGAAAATTCGATTTTCCTGAGGACTGTGGAAGACATCTGGGTCCTGGGTGTTGGGTAATGAGAGCAGAGAGGAAGAGCGCAGTATTTTGGGTGATACTTTATGAGGCTTAAGGAAGAGTAGGACTGGAATAAATGCGGAGAAATACACATTTAACGATGTCCAGGACCAGAGGGAGACTGATTATAGAGGTGGAGCCTGTGATAAAACCGTCAGTGGTTTGGCCACGCTCCAGCCACTGTCGCCCCGTTGTTACCGGGTTGGAGTATGGATCGTGCGGCCTTTCCCCGGCCACACAGAAGACAGGTTTGGTTCCTCTTCATACAGCCATCTTTTTATACTGCCGCCGGGACGCGAAACCTGCCTCAGACCAATTACAAAATTCCTGATTCTCTGATCCATCTTATTTTACATACCTGAGCGTTTCTAAAATATTTCTTGACAATGCTACTCCTCTCAGCATTTGAACAAGGAAGTTACAGGAATGTAAAAGGAAGATTTTAACTGTTTAACTAACTTCACTTGCACTTCTCTGGCCTAACTCCCTAACTGCCTTGGGCATTATTTGGATGAGTTATGTATCTTATGCCTATCGTTTGGGCTGGAAAAATATTATTACATTTGTATAGATAAATTTAGAGGAAAGACTATTAATTTATGTGTTAGTGTAAAGCTCCTAGCAATACCACTTAGACATAGCATTTACTACTTAGGAAACATTTTTATATAGATCTTAATCATCATGGCAGCCCTTTGAAGTTGGAAATAATTGTTCCTCTATTAGTGGTAAGAAAAAAAAAGGTTCAGACTGTTCAAATCCTTCACCCAAATCAACAGCATAACCACTGTTAAGATTCTGCTCAGTGTAAAAGACATTGTCTTAACCTCAGATCTTGAGGGAAGTAGGGAGCCCCCCACCCATGAAGAGCTGTGAGCTAAATAATAGATCTCTGACACTTATCAAAGGGAGCTTTTGAGATTCGGATATTTAAATTCACAAGACCTGAATAGGTCCCATTTGTCCCCAGTTGAGTCAAAAGTATACAGGACAGGCGCCTGGGTGGCTCAGTCAGATGTCTGAGACTGTGGGTTTCTGCTCTGGACATGATCCTAGCATTGTGGGATCGAGCCCTGCTTCTGGCTCCACACGGAGCGGGGAGCCTGCTTAGTATGTTCCACGCAAGTCAGATTTGTCCACGGAGCACAAGTTTTGCTAATTCTTTATCCGTAGATACTTAAGAAGTTTGAGATGGCACATCTAGCTGGCTTTCATGCAGGAGGTAACACCTGAGCTGGGCCTTGGAAAGGAGGACGACAGGACAGAAGTGCTGACAAGGTAATAAAGCACTGTAACGTTTGAGGCTGGGGTAGAGTGTGTATTTGGGTGAGCGGTGATATGAAAACCGGGAAAGCTAGTAGCAGCTTGAACATGAACTGCAGAGTTTAACTTCTAGGCTTTTGTGAATAATCTTTAAAGATTTTTAAGCAAACCTGTCAGAGCTGCATTAGGAGAATTAAATCCACTGCGCTGTGTAGACTAGATTGGAAAACTGGAGACTATAATGTCCCAGAAGCCAAGTCAAGAGAAGTTTTCAGTTTGACAGGTAAGATGAGGAATTATAAAAAGCCTTTGGGCTTGGAATTTAGGAAGTTTTTTCAGGAGTGTGACATGAAGACAGAAACCAATTTGCAGGTAAGAAGTATAGGAAATTGGGGCGCCTGGGTGGCTCAGTCAGTTAAGTGTCCGACTTCGGCTCTGGTCATGATCTCACAGTTTGTGTGTTTGAGCCCCGTGTCGGGCTCTGTGCTGACAGCTAGCTCAGAGCCTGGAGCCTGTCTTCAGATTCTGTGTCTCCCTCTCTCTCTGACCCACCCCTGCTCATGCTGTCTCTCTCTCAAAAATAAATAAAAACATTAAAAAAAAAATTTTTTTAAGTGCAGGAAATGGCAAAGAATAGGCAGTAAAGGCCAAGTTCACTGGAAACTTGAAAAAAGAAAGTGGTAATATGGAATGAGTTGGAAGGACAGATTTTTTTAAATAAAGGCAATTTGTTCATGCATATAAGTAGAGGAAGGATCTAGGATTTAAAAATCTTATCATAATACATCCATAATCGTGGGTCACAACCATAATACCGAAAGGCTAACCATGAAAATAAACATTGTATGGCGATGATACTTGAGTAAAAACAGCTGGGCTCTAGGCTACACACAAAGGCAAGTAGGTGATGGGCCAAGAGGTGAGAAGGGGTGGAGAGACCGAAATCATGAAGACATTTGGGAGAGAGGTTAGAAGAGGCTGGATGGTGGTCTGTGGGGAGTTTGAACTATAGAAACCTGAGAGGGGGTAATTTCTTAGGGATTCCTTTTCCTGTCTCCACCACTACTTAGTTCTACCTGGAGGCCTGATCTAAGAAAGGCATTTTCCCTTTGAAGACAATAGTAGTCCTTTCAGCTACATTTGGAGATCCCGAGTCAACTTACCTGGCACACTCCTTTTATATAATCACATGCTTTAACTAGATATTCAGGGTGAGGCATCCTGCGAAGAGCTTGGTTTAAAAGCCTCTTCTATGCCCAAGGTAATTTTCTTTATGCTTTGCAAGAGAGTGGGGAGAGGGCTAATGAGGGCTGATTAGGTCCCTTAACGGAGACAGGCCCTCTGTCCTTGTCAACAGATGTTTGAATTTAGTCTCGAGACTGAAAGCAATGGGATAGATCATGATTTTTTCCTTGGAAGCTTGAGGCTGGAGGGGTTGCCATGGTAACGCTAACTCACTCCCTGGCATTAGTTGTGGCCTCTCTGCTCAGTTACAGGACCCCCCCTTCCCCCCCAGGCCTGGCCAATTATAGCGCCTCTCTAGTCTGAGAAAGAGTATGTTTGAGTCGTGCTCCAGGGTGAACAACTTGAAGAGCACCTAACAATGCTGAGCTGCTTCTCCCCAGGGGCCCTGGCCATTCCAGAGACTGCTTTGTCCTTGACGCTGACAGTGGGCCCAGATGCGTGTTGGAAGCATGGTTACCTACCATGCAACTCCAGGAAGGATGACCATGGTGCCCTTCCAGGTATTAAGCAAGTCCCAGTAGGAGGTTGCAGTTGTGGGGGAGGGGAGTTAGCCTCATACTCCCTTCAGAGGAGCGTCACACAGGATTCAAAGGTACAGGTACTGAAAGGCCATTGGGTACAGATGCTCATTCGTATGAAAGTCCCGATGCAGCTCTTCGGGATCTCCCAAGGTGGGAAGTCTTGATAGTCCAGTGATTTGGTGGCATCTCTGAGCCAGGTCCTCTCTGCATCCTTTCAAGTAGTTGGACTGAGTAATGACACCTTTCCCTCATGCAAAAGGCTAATGATAACTACTTGCTGGAGTATCTGAATGCTGCATGACCTGTGTGTGAACTGTGGCCATCTCTAATATATCCCAGTAATCCCTGCAACTGACCAACCTAGATACTGGGATTGCCCAGTTTGTATAAAGGGTTCTATCACCCTTTCAGTGAACCAGCCAACGGTAGGTAAGTCGGTGTCGGTGCTCAACATGGAGCATGGCAGCCTGAGAGTCCATGGATAGGGAAGGGTCCCTCAGGCTTCCCCCCGTGGACAGCCTCTTCACGCCACCTTCTGTGTGGGCATCTCCGCCCACTTAGCATGACTTTCCCCCTCCATGCCACTCCCTCATAGGCCCTTCTGCTTCTCCATGAAGATGATTTCACGTGGTAAACATTTATAAGACCATATGACCAGCTACCCTAAAAGCAGTTGTGCTGTCTATATCTCATTTTCAGTGTTTATCTAAATCCTTTGGACAAATGCAAAGCTTTGTAACTGTTACTACAAAACACTTTAACTTTTAAAAATACTGTTCATGTATATATATGTATATATATGTGTGTGTGTGTATATGTACACATATATGTTATACTTTAATAAAGTTTTATTCTTCAGAAATATATAATACTGTTATTAAACTATACCAGAAAGAAGTCTAGGAAAATTCATGTTACCATAAAGTCATCCCTGGACCTTTATAGAGGCCTGGGACTCCATGGCAGTCCAGCCACCAGCTCATCAAAGAATCTTCCAAAACCTGTTGGCTCTCGAATGGGCTGTCTTGTAACACTGGGAAATATCAGAAGATCTGATAAATATTGGAGGGTTGCTGTTTTCTTTGCCTTCTCTATTAAGCTATTTCAAGAAATGCTTTAAAATTACTAAAGTTGCAGGACGCCTGACTGAGTCAGTGGAGCATGTGACTCTTGATCTCGGGGTCATGAGTTCGAGCCCTATGTTGGTATAGAGATTACTTGAAAAAAAAATCTTTAAAATTACTACAGTTGCTAAGCATATCAGTGATGATCCAAATGTGGGCATAATCTTGTCTTGCCTTGATCCTATGCCTTTTCCATTGCCTTGCATTTGATGCATTGTTCCTGTTAGAAATCAAGGTTGAAAAAGAAGGGCCGGCAGAAGCCTCCTCTCACCAGCGTTAAGGAATTATTATGAAGTTTTTTAAGTTTGGTATTTTTTTCAGTTATCTTTTAGAGTCTGTACTGAACTATCATCAGATAAAATGACATGTGATTTGTTTCAAAGTAACCCAGTACAAGTATGTAGATGAAATGAACAAGATTGGTCATAAATTGATCATTGTTAAAGCTGGGTGGTGGGTCTTCATCTCTTTGCTTTCTTACATGCTTGAAATTTTCCACAATGAAAAATTAAACAAAAAAAGATTGAGAGAGCAATGACAGTCCTGTCTTGACGACTGCATAGCTGTGGTGCTGGAGCCACCTGGTCGTCTGTGCCACACCGCACCCAGTGTTCCCCGCTCCATCCAGCCTGGAACTCTGCCCAGCTCCCACAGGACTGGAGCCTGGGAAGAGGAAATGCCCATTCTCAAGGCGGGACATATTTAGGTCACAAATAAAACTTCGCTCTACAACCTGGCCACTCGGGCTGGAGGAGCTTGCACGGAGACTGAGCTAGTTGTGCGGTCTGGCTGGTATTCTGCAAGCCCGAGAGCAGCAGGGGGTGTTGGGAGCCACCGCAAGCCTCTGCCTTTCTGACGCTTGCTAATGAGCTTCGTTAGGGGATGTAAACAGCACTTCAAACTAAACTCTGGTAGAATTTAACAACCTCAGCTTAACCATCTCCCTTGTCTGCTTCTGACTGGACACAGCGCTAGTCTGAAAGGAGGCATTCCCACCTCTGACAGCATCACAACGACAGTTTTCAAAAAGCTGCCGACTCACGCCCAGCGTCAGTGTGGGTAATTTCATTTGACACATTGTTGCTGTTAGAGGAAAGCAAATGTGTTTTCTGAATACCCAATTTCAAGCTCCTCGGCCCATCTCCATAATCTTCGCCAGTCTGGTTGGGAAATGAGCTGTCATACCGGGGACCATGTGCTAGGAGTCTCACAGACGCATTAGGCTGACACTTGACAGCTGATTTTGTCATGCTAACTTCAGTCCCTAAGTGAGGACCACCAGTCCCCAAGGAGACTGTGATCATTGCCTGTTTGCAAAATTAGGTCTTTCTCTACAGAGTAAATATGCTTGAGTGCCAGTAATTGCATCACTCAGTTGGTTACACGGTCAGAGTGAAAGAGGCCCCCACACAAATGTTCCTCATGTAGGTAGGTTTACTTTTCTAAGACCAGACATTCCTCTTGAAAACACATGCCAGTTCAGGACGGAACTCATCACCCCTCCCCAGTGACCCCATCCAAAACAGCCCTTCTGTTCTTAAGCAGGGCCACCAACTAACCAGCCACTGCGTAGGCAGCAGTAGAGGGGGTGTGGCTTACTGAGTCATATGCCAAACTACAGGAAAAGCCAGGACGCAGATGAATCTCAGGGTCCAGAAACACGGGCAGTCAGAATGCCTTCCAGTTCTGGTGTCTGTCCCCCTTTATGTGTCAGCACTGTTTGTCCCAGATAACAAATTTCTTCACTCACTGGGGAACACGGCTGTCTGCAGAGTTGTCGAGCTTCACCACTTTAGACTCATCTTACCTTTTTTTTTTTAAAGTTTATTTTGAGAGAGAGAGGGAGAGAGAGTACAGCATACACAAGCAAAAGAGGGGCAGAGAGAGAGGGAAAGAATCCTAAGCAGGCTCCACACTGCCAACACAGATCCCTACATGGGACTCAAACTCACAAACTGTGAGATCAAGAGTCAAAGCTTAACAGACTGAGCCACCCAGGCACCCCATAACCCGTAGTTTTTTAATGTTTATCCTGTGCCAGAACGTAATGCCAAGTTCCAGGACAAAGCAGACATGTTTCTACCCAGAACCCTGACTCAGAGCTGGCTTCCTAGGCATACAACCTGTGCACTTAAAAGTTGTATGGGGACCCAGGGCTTTGAGGGACCCACTCTGCCATCGTCATTTTTGAAATTCTTAATAATTTATGAATTAGGTGACCCATATTTTCATTTTAGACTGAACCCTGCAAATTATGTAGCTAGCCCTACCCCGGACTCCAGAAACCTTGCCAGCACTCTGAAAACAGTTCAGGGACAAGCTAGTAACCCCTGCACACCATCAATAATTTTAACAGGACGGTCTTCTATAAAGAGATGTAAAGAGATTTACAGAAATAGTTTAAGAATATAATCCAGGGGTGCCCGGGTGGCTCAGTCGGTTAAGCCTCCGACTTCGGCTCAGGTCAGATCTCACGTTCGTGGGTTCAAGCCCCGCGTCAGACTCTGTGCTGACAGCTAGCTCAGAGCCTGGAGCCTGCTTCCGGTTCTATGTCTCCTTCTCTCTCTGCCCCTCCCCCTCTCATGCTCTGTCTCTCCCTGTATCAAAAATAAATAAAACATTAAAAAAAAAAGAATATAATCCAAGGAAGGGTGCCTTGGTGGCTCAGTCATGATCTCACAGTTCGTGAGTTTGAACCCCTCATCAGACTAGGTGCTGACAGCTTGGAGCCTAGAGTCTGTTTCAGATTCTGTATATCCCTCTCTCTCTCTGTCCCACCCCTGCTTGTGCTCTTTCTGTCTCTTTCTCAAATAAACAAACATTAAAAAAAAAAAAAAAAAGGATATAATTCTAGGAGCCATGCATCCTGAGTCCAGGCCCTGCTATTTCCTGCCTCTGTGACCTTGAGCAACTCATATAACATTTCCTGACCTTGATTTCCTTGTTACAAATGGAGATAATAAGAGCATCCAACCCCCAGAGTTGGCTTGAGAATTAAAATATTGGAAACCCTTGGGTCAAGTTCTGAGCATCCTGCGAAGGGTCTGATTGCTCAAGTCTCCTGCTTCCTTCTTTGTGCTCCCTTCCTCTGGGTCCCTGCACTTTCCTGGATGCTCCAGGGTGGAAGATCTGGGTCAATGTGAGTGGCTGCTAAGTGAGGAGAATATTGAGGAGAAAAACCAAGGAGTTACAGCCTTCAGGGAGGCAATAACATTTTACCTAAAAATTGCTTGAGCAACGACTGTTGATGGTAGCAATTTGTATGCAAATAAACTAAAGACTCCTGTATCCTGAGCCAAGACCTAGGCTCAGGACAAATGCTTCAAGAAGACCACAGCTTAGTACACAGAGAAGCCTCCATCCTTTCTCTCTGCTGCCAGTTTAAAACTTCAGATAATCCCAAAGCTATAGTTCACTGCCTTGGCCTTGAACACATTCATTAGTATGTAAAGCAGTTTCTCACCAGGTAGGTGCCTCCCCTTCTGTATTTGTTGCATCATCTCTGCCGTTTCCCCTTATCCTCACATGAATTGTTTAATCAGGCACTGATTTGGCATTACCTTGCAAATGCTGGGTCTCTGTTGCCTGATGAAAAGGAATTTTCACTGGTCAGACCTCATCTGATTTCTTAAAAACCTAAATCAACAGCCAGATTAGAAGAGAACGCTGAGGGGCCCCTGGGTGGCTCAGTAAGTCAAGTGTCCGACTCTTGATTTCTGCTCAGGTCACGATCTCATGGTTTGGGGGTTCAAGCCCCATGTGGGGTGCTGTGCTGACATGTGAAGCCTGCTAGAGTTTTGTTCTCTCCTTCTGCCCCTCTCCCCAGCTCATGCTCGCGCTCTCTCTCCAAAAAACAAAAGACAAAAAACCACAGACATTAAAAAAAGAAAGAAAAAGCTGAGAACCCTATGTTCCAAGACCAGACATTCTCAGAACTTAGGGAGACTAGCAGTTTCATTATACTCCTTTATTGGCTTACACATGTCTATGTGCATGTGCTAGGCACTGTCCGAGGTGCTGTGGACGTGTCTTTTT
Source organism: Suricata suricatta (assembly GCF_006229205.1). NCBI lineage: Eukaryota > Metazoa > Chordata > Mammalia > Carnivora > Herpestidae > Suricata > Suricata suricatta. Next base: position 30,751,656 of record NC_043708.1, read on the forward strand.
CTCCATGCCATTTGCAATCTAGCAGGAGCGTAGAAAAGTAGAATCAACTCCCATACAGCCCTGATTCACAGCAGAAGCGGGGAGAATGGACACTCAGGGAACCTCTAGGAAGACCCCCTACCCAGTGACTAGGGATGGAGGCAAAGAATCTCACGTATGCGCTCGGGCATTCTTGCCCAAAAATTACATCCATCGGTCCATCTCTCAGTCCCATGCCTGCCAGGACTCCTCTGTCTGCAAAGTTAAGGAGCCTAACATGTATTTATCTTGAACCCATGCCCCCTTTGGGAGTCCTGGGGACTCTGGGCTAGCACTGGAGCTCAGGCAGTCTCCAAGGGCTGCCCAGGGAGACTCAGTTGCCTCACACAGCGCTCCATTCATTCATTCACTCAGTCAGTCATTCACTCACAAACACCGCTGACCCCATTCTCTGTGTGAAGGTCTGCTGGTCCATCTGCGAAAACACAAAGAGCCCCTCCAAGTGTTTTGGCACGCCTCTGGCCAACCCATCAACTTTTACAACATCCCTAAGAAGTGGCTGCTATTATCCCCGTTTTGCCAGTGAAAGGACTGAGGTTCAGAAGGGTAAAGTACCTTGCCACATGTCGCCCAGACGCTACTAGAAACAGCCAGGCTTCAGCTCTAGGTTCGGCTCCACCGGCCCTGTTCGTTCTGCCCTGCCCGGCAGGGTGACCTGGGCTCAGGAGGGGCCACCCAACCATTGCTTTCTCTGTGACATTGACCAGTATCTCTGCGGCCTTCTCACCAGTGTGGTTGGGTCATCCCCCCCTCGGGCCTTCTGAGAGAGGCAAGACCACATCCTGTGTGCTGACCACTGACAGAGGCCCGTGGCCTGGGACAGTCATCACAGTCCCCAACTCCTCTGCCCCCCAGGGCAGGCCCAGTGAGCCCTGCTCCATGTCGGGCAGGCTGGGGGGATGCAGATAAGAGAAGGGCAGCTCAGACGGAGCTACTCCTCCTGCCTCAACCTCCCTCCTGGCTCCCATCCCTGCTTACCCCAGGAGTCCGAAGGTTTTTAAAGCCTTCATGTAACATCAAGCCCCCTGCTGGGTCTACTCTTCTTAGTTCTCAAAGGTAAAAGCAAGTGCCACCAAAAAAGTGTTCATAGGCTGTTTTCATCAGCAGTCTCCAGCTCCCAGGAACACAGTGGGCCCCAGGACATCCCCACTTCTTTCCTAGGCAGCTTCCCACCCCCTAGGGCCCCCATGATTGAGCTCTGATGGCTGGAGCATGTCCTTGGCATGTGGAAAATCCTCAGCCTTGGGGTCTAGGAGCTCTGGCCTGCCCCTGGGACAGAGAAACACTCCTTTTTCCCAGGCCGCTGCACATGCCTTCCAATTTACAAGGCCTGAGCACAGTTACTTATCTGAGCTCCCCCCATGTCACTCCCATTTCTCAGAGAAGACACTGAGGCTTAGGAAGCCTAAGCGGCTTGCCGGAGGTCACCCAGTATGGAATGGTTGGGCCAGAGCTAGAGCAACTGTTGTCTGACTGCAAGGCTAGAGCTCTCCTCCTCCACCCCTGCCGGCACACAGTAAACCAGTCAGCGAATAACTGGTGTGGACACATTTTGTTATAATACCTTTAAAATAAGCCCAGCCACTTGATGAGTGTGCAAAGACCCAGACTACTGGTTCAAATGGAGAGTGAACCCCTGGGCTCCAGGAAGCACCCTCAAATCCCTGCCATAGATGGACAAAGCCAGAGCGGCAGGTCTGTGGAAGGAGATTCCACTCAAACAAGCACAAAGTGAGCTGTTGAGGAAAAATAATGCATTTGGAAAACGCTAGCCCTGGCTGGTCTTCAGGGAGCAAGTATACAATGCAGTAAAGCAGCCCTCTGCCTGTGGGGCCAGATCATTCCAAGGGTCTCACCCTCCCGAGCTCCAGAGAAGACAGCTGGCCCCAGGCAGAGCCATCGGCACGTGCTTCTGTCACTGTGACACAGTCTGTTGCGGTCTCCGGTCTACCGAGTCCTGGTGCCCCCCATTTCCTGCCCTGTGGCTTTGGGCTCTCTGCCTTGTCTACATCCATAGATGATGAGTCAACCCCAGCCACCTTCCCTCTCAGGCTACTATGAATCAGCTCTGAAGAGATGTGGGGTGGCGGGGGACACATTTGGGGCTCTGGACTGAGACTGAGAGCTTTGCATGGGGCCTCAGTTTCCTTATGTGCAAGATGGGGGAAAAACAATGCAGAAGTGTCGGTGTTGGGGGCACTGGGGTGGCTCAGACTCTTGATTTCAACTCAGGTCATGATCTTGCCATTTGTGAGATCAAGCCCCGTGTTGGGTTCTGTTCTGACAGCACAGAGCCTGCTTGGGATTCTTGTCTCCCTTTCTCTCTGCCCCTCTCTACACTCATGCTCGCATGCTCTCTCCCTAACATAAATAAACATTATTTATTTGTGGTGTTGGTACAAGTATATGAACTCATATGTGAAAGGCAATAAAGGGCAGTGCAGAGTATGGACCCTGGGTCAGACTTCATGATTTTATTTTCTTTTTTAAAAAAATTTTTAATGTTTATTTTTGAGAGAGAGAGAGAGAGAGATGCAGAGCATGAGCAGGGGAGGGGCAGAGAGAGAAGGAGACATAGAATCTGAAGCAGGCTCCAGGTTCTGACTGTCAGCACAGAGCCAAACACGGGACTCAAACTCACGAACTATGAGATCATGACCTGAGCCAAAGTCAGACGCGTAACCACCTGAGCCACCTGGGTGCCGAAGACTTTGTGATTTTAAATCCTGGCTCTACCCCTAATGGCTGGGTGATCTTGGGCAAGTGTGTTAACCTCTCTGGGCTCCAATTTCCTGGTTTGTAAATGGGATGATAATGAAAACACCTATGGGATGATAGAGTTTCCGTGAGGATTAAGGAAGTTAAAATGTGTGAGGCTCATGACACAAAAACAAACACATAGACCAGTGGAATAGAATAGACAGCTCAGAACTAGACCCACAAATGTATGGCCAGTTAATCTTTGACAAAGCAGGAAAGAGTATCCAATGGGAAAAAAACAGCCTCTTTAGCAGGTGGTGCTGGGAGAACTGGACAGCAATGTGCAAAATAATGAAACTAGATCACTTTCTTACACCATACACAAAAATAAACTCAAAATAGATGAAGGACCTGAATGTGAGACAGGAAACCATCAAAACCCTAGAGGAGAAAGCAGGAAACAACCTTGACCTCAAATGCAGCAATTTCTTACTCAACACACCCCCAAAGGCAAGGAAATCAAGAGCAAAAATGAATTATTGGGACCTCATCAAGATAAAAAGCTTCTGCACTGCAAAGGAAACAATCAAGAAAACTAATAGGCAACCGACAGAATGAGAAAAGATAGTTGCAAATGACATATCAGATAAAGGGCTAGTATCCAAAATGTACAAGGAACTCACCAAACTCCACACCCCAAAACCAAATAATCCAGTGAAGAAATGGGCAGAAGACATGAACAGACACTTCTCCAAACAGGACATCCAGATGGCCTACAGACACATGAAATGATGCTCATCATCAGGGAAATACAAATGAAAACCACACTGAGATACCACCTCACGCAGGTCAGAGTGGCTAAAATGAACAAATCAGGAGACTATAGATGCTGGTGAGGATGTGGAGAAACGGGCACCCTCCTGCACTGTTGGTAGGAATGTAAACTGGTGCAGCCGCTCTGGAAAATAGTGTGGAGATTCCTCAAAAAATTAACGATAGAACTCCCCTATGACCCAGCAATAGCACTGCTAGGGATTTACCCAAGGGATACAGAAGTGCTGATGCATAGGAGCACATGTATCCCAATGTTCATAGCAGCACTGTCAACAATAGCCAAATCATGGAAAGAACCTAAATGTCCATCAACTGACGAATGGATCAAGAAGATGTGGTTTATATATACAATAGAGTATTACATGGCAATGAGAAAGAATTAAATATGGCCATTTGTAGTGAAATAAGTCAGGCAGAGAAGGACAGATACCATATGTTTTCACTTATTAGTGAAAAAGGAGAAACTTAACAGAGGACCATGGACGAGGGGAAGGGGAAAAAATAGTTGGGGAGAGGGAGGGAGGCAAACCACGAGAGACTCCTGAATACTGAGAACAAACCGAGGGCTGCTGGGGGTGGGGGAGAGGGGAAGGAGGTGATGAGCACTGGGTGTTATATGGAAACCAACTTGACAATATACTATAAAAGAAAAAAAAGAAAAATTAAAAATAAACAAATGAAATGAGTGAACACAAAGGCTTTAATTGTCAAAAGGCTCGCATGGCAGAGGAGTCATACCCGGCAGACTGTTACTGATGATTAGTAAAATACATATAGAATTAAAAGCACGTGTGACATCAAAAAAAATGTGTGAAGCTCAGTGACTGGTGAATAAGTGATAGGATTGGCTATGAAGTCATCAGTCAGATGATCCATGGAAAGGACTCAGCCACATAACTCATGGTGAAATATATGCCTGTCCTGCAGGCTGCGGGGTGCAGCACTGATTCCTTGATTAATGAATCTTCTAGGGTGAGAGCTCTTCTAGAAACATGTCAGCCATCTGTGGCTGGTGTTGGGGAAGAAACTCATAAATCACACAAAGCGAGGCTGGCATGTGGCATCTGGCTCAGCAGCAAAGCTTGGCTCAGTCTCATACCTACCCACCCCCTGCCCCAGAGAGACCCGTCACAGCCCAGGGCACTGTGGGAGGCAGCCTGCTTAGCAGAGCACGGCCTGCAGCACAAGCATCCACTCTCTGAGCCAACAGTGCCAGGTGGTGACTCATGCCCTCCAGTCAGGGCACCAGGACCCATCCCAGTCACCAGACCAGTGACTCTCAAACTTGAGTGAGCATCAGAATCTTCTGGGGGCTGGTTAAACTCGGGGCAAGTGTGTAAGGCCACGTGCTGAGCCCCCCGCAGTAGGTCTGAGTGGGGCCCCAGAGTTTGCATTTCTAGTAGGTTCCCAGATGCTGCTGGTCTATGGGACCACACAACTTACACTTCTCTGGGACTGAGTTTCAATCTCGCTATTTGTCATTTGGTCAAGTTCCTTCTCCTGACTGAGCGCCCCCCACCCCCATCCCTCATGCATGAGGTGGGCATACCAGAACCTACATCATGAGAGGCGTTGGGGACCAATGAAAGAATGCACGTTTGGCATTTCAAGTTGAAGGTACCCAGGAAATATTCAATGTCAGCTCTCGGCATTATCAACTCATTGCTATTGAGGGCTTAGAGACAACGAAACATAAAACTGACAATGTGAAAATACAAGTAGGAAACGTGGAGTCGTGAAGATATTGAGCTTTTAGGGATAAGTGAGAGGAAAAATGAACACATATTGATTGAGTGCTTTCCATATGCAATGTCCTATTTCCTTAAAGTAAAACTGCCTTGTCACTAAGACAAAAGACAAGAGAACAAAACAAAGCAAGGCAAAATAAAACAAAATCAGCCCAGCTGGAGTCTTGAGTTCATTTGCTGGGCAAGCCAGACGTTACTGTGGCTTGGAGAGCCAGGCTCTGTGCTGCAGCTGTGGGGTGCACACACTGGTCCTGTGATCCAAGAGCCACAACCCAATGGCAGAGAGGGGACAAACAAGGACTAGAGAAGACAAGTCCTCAACACAGCACACGGAGGAAGGTGACCAGTGTGGCTGGAGAGGAACATTCAAGACATTGAAGAAACAAGTTGGAAAAATGACCTCAGACACATTGGTGGCCTGGGGACGTTTGCTCGTGAAAGTAGCATCTCTCTGGAAAAATGAGTAGCAGCGACCCATGGAGATAACAAGGTAGAGAGTGGAAGGGACAGCAAGCACGGTCAAGAGAAAGCAGAAAGAAACTTCAAGAAATGACACAGGTGAGTGTGGCTAGATCCCAGGGTGAAGGACACGGGGTGGGAACTGAGGTTGGCCTGGCATCTGGCAATGGACAGCCTTGACCATTGGTGGTTTATAGGACTCTCTGGACCCATCGTCTGTCCTCTGGGGTAGGTGCTCAGCACATCATTGTGGGCTCGGTGACATTCACGGTGAAAACGCCACAGGTGTGAGAGATCGCACACTCAACGAGAGGTATCCCCCAGGAGCTCAGACCGCTGCCCAGAACCTCCTTACCGTCTCTGCATCCGTTAGAATGAAAGAAGCTGTCAGTCTCCACCCGATGGCTGCTGGAGGGGGGCACAGGGCTGAGGTCACCCTGCATACCGAGGAGAAAGTCCCTAGTGCCACTCTGGGGCTCTGCCTGCTGCTCCTGCTGCTTACTGTGATCGGGTTTAACCTTAACAAGCCCCACCCTCTCTCCCACCCCCACGGAGAACAAGGCTCTAGAGTGCGGTTAGCCGGGGTCAAGGGCAGCCCTTGCCAACGTGAGTTAAGGAGCCTGCAGTGGGGCTTACGGCCACCCAGCCTTCAGCAAGCCTGCCTACCACTCTGGTGGTTGCCTATGCCTCAGATGGTGGGAGGGGCCCCAACAGAGGCCTGAGCAACCATCTCTGGAGACCCAGAGCCCTAGACCCTCCTGCCAGCCCTGGCTTCTTGTTCAAATGAGGGGTTCCTAGCTGGGGGCATTTCTCTGTCACTGGCTCTCAGGAGCCAGTTGTGGCTCAGACATCTGGCTTCCATATCCAGCTAGTGGTAAGGAGCACAGGGGTGGCCTTCTTCCCCCTGGGCTGCTTCATGCAGGAAGGTCAAGTACTGCAGTACTCAGTCCAGAGCTAAGGCTCACCCTAAGTCTCCCCTGCATGGCCCCTCCTTCCTGGGCCCCCAGTTCTCCTCCTGCTTCAGAGGGCTGCAGACTCCGGGTGCATCTATATCATCTAGGCCTGTGGTCACACACGGAAACCCGGAGTCCGCAGATCTAGGGCGGAGCCCAGAGCAGATGTGGCTTACAAGCACCTTGACTGATTCCAACAGGTGATCGGGGCCAAACCTTGAGAGGCACTTATTTGAAAGGCGATCTGTTGAAAGACAGGCTTAGTTTTCAGGTGGTTTGAGTGGATCAGAGATAACCTGAACCAAGGAAGAAGGAGAAAACAAGCCTTTCTGGAACACCACCTGGTCATTTGTATTTATTCTCTCCAGATGAGAATCATTAAAATTTTCAGGCCCTCTATTTCCCCGTCCTTTCCTCTGCCCTCACCAAATAAAGGAAACCGAGCCCCAGAAGAATGGCCAGTAGCTCAAGAAGCAAAGGGTTTGTCTATTGGGGTTAAATAGCTGGTATAACTTCCTTCTAGAATCCTATGTTCACGAGCTGGTCTGCGTCACCACGATGCTGTGTGCACTGGGATTAACAAAGCCCAGGCCACTCAGCACTCAGTTACCAGCTGGGCTGGTATGACTAGTGTCCTCCTGGCCTCATCCAGCCCATTGCCCAGGCCGAGGCAGGCATGGCCCAGAGTGCATTGGAACTCCCTGGCTCACAGGCCACAGCGAGAGGCCCCTCCTTGCTGCTCCCATAGTTCCCGCCCTCCCTGTGGCTTTTATCATGTGGTATCACTGTGGCCTGTTTGCCCATGTCCCCTGCTAGAATATTAGTTCTTAAGAGCAGTGACAGTTTCTGTTTTGTTTCCGTTTGGGTGCCCACCCCTGGTAAAATGCCTGGTAGGTAGCAGGCACCCCAAAAGGCACTACTTGTTAATAGTAGCGCTCACACATGTTGACTAAACTTTTAGAAAGATGTTTTTCACTCATGAGATACATCAGTCCTCACAAAACCCATCCAGAGCTATGAGGACCCCCAACTTCCATGTGAGGAAACCGAGACTGAGCGATGAAGTAAGGGACTCAAGACCACATGACCAGGAAGTGGCAGAGCAAGGACAGACTGACTGACAGGGGCCTGAGGGCCACACTCCTATCAACTCCCACAACAGAGGGCTGTGCTCAGATGGCTTTGGAGCCCCCGTCCGGCTTGGGGACCACCTAGCTCAGCTGTGGGCCCAGGAAAGCGTGGCCTTGGCCTGCTGCACCTGAGGTCTTTGCTAAGTGTCCACCAGTAAAGACCTTTGAAGATGAGAAGCTGCCTGCCCTGCCCCCTCCTTCTGGAGGAAATGGACTCAACCATACAGGGGACACACAGCAATACCAAGGACATTGGGGACATTTTCGGAAATAAAGTTGTAGGTATCGTGAACTGTAGTTTTTCCTTTCCTGTACCCTTGGTGGGAGAGGACCACACCCCATTTGGTGCTGGAAGATTCTCTGCAGGCGTGGGGCTGCAGGACCCCTTGGAAGACCCATGTTATTTCTCCCAACTGCAGATGGAGAGACCCCTCCTAAGGGGCACAGGGGAGCCTTTGTGAAAACTGAAACCAAGGGGTCCCTGTCTGGTTCAGTTGGTTAAGCTTACGACTTCTGTTCAGGTCATGATCTCATGGTTCATGAGTTCAAGCCCCGAGTCGAGCTCTATGCTGACAGCTCAGAGCCTGGAGCCTGCTTCAGATTCTGTGTCTCCCTCTCTCTCTCTGCCTCCTCCCCTGCTTGTGCTCGCTCGCTCTCTCTCTCTCTCTCTCTCTCTCTCTCAAAAATAAATAAATAAACATTAAAAATCACAAACTTGAAGCCAAGTCACAGAGACCCAGGGATGGAGGAACCCTTCCTTACTGAACAAATGGGAGGCTGGCCTTACACCCATGTCCCTCCTGCCCTCCCTACCCATGTGCTCTTCAAGACTCTTCTACCAGCTTCTGTAAGGCCCGTTGTTGCTAAGGGCCAGCCCAAGCGTTTTTTGCTGACCCTCCAAGAACTGGCTAAAGGCTACCCATCTTACTTTCCAGGAAGAAAAAAGGGTTAGAGAAACTGGGCCTCCAGAGAGGTAGGTTTGGAGGAGGGCAAGAGAGCACGGTTCAGGAGGAGCAGCACCGGAGCTCATCGCGGCTGGGATGGAGAGCAGACAGAAGGTGGAGAGTTGGCCCAGCCTGGCCAGTATGGAGGCCGGAGAAGGCAGAGGGCAGTGGGGTGCGCTCCTTGAAAGGACGGACAGAGAGAGAGAGACTTCTGCAGTCATCGTGACCTGTGCCCAGTTAGTCCATGTGGGGCTCTGCAGCCACACTGTCGCCAGCCAGGGCTTTGCTCTGGGCCTGTCAGGCATGGCAGTCCGAAGTTCTGGGGGGCCCTGGACGAGCAGCCCCGAGGTGAAAGTGGGGGCAGAAATGACTGTGCACAAGAGAGGTTTAGTTGCACACTGGCCTGCCCACCACAGTTCATATATGCATTTATTTTTACCTGGGTAGGTTCAGCTTCTGGGATCAGAGCGGTGGGGGCTTTCCATTGGTTTCCATGGAAACATTAGGCAGAGCATCTGCTACCCGATCAACAAGGCTAGGCTGATAGGACTCTTTCTGGAGTTCTTTTGCTGTTCCTACCCAGGGAGATGTCCCCTCTGCGTTTTACCGCTGCCTTCTTATGCAGTGGAGGTGGGGAAGGGCAGTTCTGAGGGGCTGGGGCCATCGCCCAGGGAAGGAGAGAGTGTTGGCAAAAGGCATGCATTCGGAAAAACCCCTTGACTTTCACTTCAAAGCCCCAAGTAGGGTCCCTGTTGAAGTCCCAGGAGTCTGGGCTCTGATGCCAGCCTGCCCCAGGAGCAGAGCCACCTGCTGTCCTCCTCCCCGGGAGCAGCCAGTCTGTCCTCCAGGACTCCTTGCGGTACCACGGAGCACGGAGGCCGAGGAGCAAGCTTTCAGGTGCAGGAGGGGGTCAGACCCCAGTGTGTTTCATTTTGACAGAATGGAGGCCCCAACTTCCCCTCCGTGCGGCGGAGGAGGGCTGCTCTGGAATCCAAAAGAAAGGCGCTGGTGCACGTGTATGTGTAAGAAGTGGTTTTATTCCAGATGTGTGTTTCATAAAGACAAGGCCCTCAGGGACAGCTAGTGGCACATGCTTTGGTCAAGAAGAGGAAAAGCAAAACCAGAACAGGGCCGAGTCCCACAGAGGATGGCTGACAGGTGCAGTCTGGCCACCGCAGCCCCCTTACATTCAACGAGGGAAGCTGGGACCCCCTCCCCAAAGGTCCACGCTGCCTGCAGGGCAGACACGCACGACAGAGATGGGGGTGGATGAAACATAGTGACAGAGGATGGATGACAGTGGCCCCGGGGGCCAAGGGCCTCTCACTGGGGCACAGGAGCGCGGCTTAAGAGAGCCTGGTGAGAGCCAGGAGGTGAGAGGAAGCCACTAAGAACCCCCCACGGTGGGGCTGCTGGCCCAAGGACAGCCAGGAGGAGGACACTAGCAGTTTAGGCACGCCAGGGAGGGAGGAGGGACATGGCAGCTCAGCCAGATGGTGGAGCCAATCCAGAACAAAGGTTCAGATCCTTTGGGGATCGGTTCCTCTGTAAGAAGTTGGGGAAATCCATGGACCCTCTTCCCAGGAAAATGCATATATGCACACACATGCACTATTGGGGGGACAATTTCAGGGAATCCTAGGCCCTCTGGAATCCATGAATTCTCTAGGGGGTCCCAGGCAGATTTACTTTGGGAGGGGGGATACCCAGGAGTCCTCCGTACCACTGGTCTTTTTGCCGAAGATCACACTGCCTGAGCCAGTGGGGCTGGGCAAGAGGGGATGGGGAATCGCAAAAGCCCTTCCGAGACCAGGCCGTGGGCCCAGGGGCTGTAAGGAGGAACTGGGCTCTACACAAATAGGAGCGACCAGCTGGCCTCCCGGCCCGCTGTGGGGACTGACCCTCTTGCAGTGGGGAGGGGCGAGGATGAGGCTTAGCCTGCATGACTTACTCCCTCATGTCTTAGGGAATGTTTAGCTCAGAAGGGAGGTCCTGGTCATCCCAGCCACCTCAATCCCATAATACTGTATTTACAGAGGCAAAGGCTTTTGAGAAGGCAGGAGTCCAAAGGTCTTAATGTGGATGGGGCTCAGAGGTGCACGGTGGCTGCCTGTTCCTACAGGGTCCTCACCATGGACCCAGGCAGAGAGGACAGGGCACCAGCTGCTCTTAAGGCCCATGAAAGAGGTCTCAGCCTGATGCATGGCAACCAGAAGTGGGATCTGTTAAATAAACTGCGTCCCAAGGCTGCCCCCAAATAGGCGCCTGCAGCCTTTTGTGCAGAATGTAGAGACCAGAGTGCAGGGCACGGCACCTGGGGACTGGTACGGCGTGGGAAGAAGTATGGGTTGTTGGGAAGAGAGTCACTCTGGGTGCTTTGCTGCTTTTCCAGTTTCCATCCACGTCCTTGTTTAAATGACCCATCCTCTGCTCCAGATCCCATCCCTCCCACAGTCAACCCAGCACCTGCCTGGGACAGGCCACCAAGCTTCTCACCTCCTCTCTGCTCTCACCCTGCCTTCAGGCTGCCCCCTCCTGTCGCCCTCAGCCTCCCCATCCACCCTGCCCACATTCTCTTCTCATGCTGAGCCCACTGGCGGGCCCTGTGACCCAGCAGGGGCCCTGTGTGGGCTGCTGTCCTTGTTCTCCCCAGCCGACACTGTCCGGAACCCCAGCAGGGCGAAGGGAGGGGACAGAGGGCCAGGGGGCCCACCCAGTCTTTGCGCAGCAGCAGTCCCGCATCCTGACCCACTCCTCTCCCGGGGCGAGGCCGGGGCGAGGCCTGGACGGCAGCCCCGGGGCTTGGGGGCCTGTTCCCCCGCAGCCTACCCAGAACAAGCTTTGGAGAAACGTGTGTCGTGGCGGGGGGTGTTGGCGGATGATTCCAGCAGAAATGCAAGGAGATGGGAACGGGCTGCTTTACACTCCCCCTCCCTAACCCGCTTCCAGTCCCAAAGTCTCATGCAAAAGGTACAGGAGGCCCCGGGCCGTCATGTGTGTGGCAACAGCTGCCACTGCTGGGCCGGGGCATCGGCCTGGCACTTGCTGGTCACCAGCTGGGCAGGCTTGGCCTCCAGGCAGAGGCCGCTGACGGAGTGCTGGATGAAAGAAGCTTTTCTCCTCCATCTCTAGGGTGAGGGGAAGGAGGGGGACGAAAACACAATGATTAAAAAGAATAATAATATTTGGAACTCCGTATCACATGTCTGTGAGCGGCCTGAACATACTTAGGACAGGCCCTCCTCATTTGAAGCTGACCTTGTCCCTGACCCAAGAGCCCCCAGACCTCCCATACCGCCTTAACCCCCTCCCCTTCTGATGCACTCAGTGCAGCAGTCTAGATCAGAGGACCACAGGCTGAATGAATCCAACCCAGGGAAGTATTTTGTTTGGCCTGCAAGGTGTTTGCTTAAAATTTAGCTTGGCTGTTACACGAAAATCTGTGTTTCCAGCTTCCCTTTAGGCATGGGCCCAGTTTCTCACGTGGCATCAGGCGCTTGGGGCTGCCTCGCTGGAGCTGGGGCTCTTGCCGTCCACTGACCAAGGCCCTGCCCGGTCCCTACTCTCTCCTCCAGCACGGCCCGCCCCTCCCTGTTGGCATTTGAGTCTGTGGGGCCTGGCCTGGTGCATCTTTTGCTTCTTGAAACAAGATATCTTCTCCCTGCAGCTCCAAGCTTCTGACCTAGCCTGTAACTGTGAGGCAGGTGACGGACACCCTTGAGTGGGAATCAGCCACCATCTCTGCAGCGATGAGTGAGGTCAGCAGGATGGGAGAAGGCCTGGGGTCTCTGCCCCAGTGCCCCCATGTGCCCCCCCCTCCCTAGGCTTGACAAAGGGGAAAAGAGGTGTTCCTGTAGAACATCTGGCAGTGCCTGGGTAGAGGATGGGTTGTCCTTTGGATCACTTGGGAGAACGGGTGAGAGGCTGGCCCAGGCTTCAAGGCTCAGGGAGGAATATCTAGCGAGAAAGGTCTGTTTGTCCATCCCCTCTCTCCCTGTACCCCGTTGTTCTTCATAGAGGATGGGGGGGTGCTCACCCACACATGGAGCCCCTGGGGCTCTGAGGGGTGAGGTCACACACTCAGCTGGTGTGCCAGCAGGAGGGCTGAGCCATACCCAGATGCAGGGTCAGGTCTAGGGCTGCAGGGGTGAGGTGGGCAGGGAAGGGAACTGACTTGGGAGGTGGACCAGGGGGGAATGTGGGCCTGTGGGGTGCCCATGTGGCACCAGCAGAGAGGGGTCCCTGGCCTGAAAGTTGGGGAGGCAGGTAGGACAAGGCCTTGGTGCCTCTGGAACTCCCAGCACCTGTTGCTTTGTGCCCCTCTAGTCCCTGACCTCCTGAGAGGGGCTGGTCACACTCGATTCTACTGGGCATTGCTGGACCATGTCCTCCTCTCTGCCCTTGGCCACCATGAGCTGTATATCCGTTGGCACAGGTAGGTACCCAGTGCAGTGTTTACAAAGGGTAGAGGCGCACACGAATGAATGAATCACCTGCTCACTGGAGGTGGTCTCCAGACTGCAGGATTCTCGCTTCTTACCCATGCCCTCATCAGCCAGTTACGGGGCCTCCCCGACTCTCCTGACCACTCAGTCCTGGGCCAGGAGTCCCATCTCTTCAGCCCCTCTTCTTACAGGTGCCTTGCCAGGCAGGCAGGGAGGAGACAGAGGCTCAGAGAGGGGAGGCATGGTCCAGTTGAGGTCTGCCAACTCCATCATATTGGCTCCAATACACAGGGCCTCTTAGATACATGATGCCCAAGTGGCCTCGGAAGCCAAATGGGGACCAAGGAGGGAGGCCTCGCTTTGAGAAGGCACCTGCAGTGGGAGACCTGCTCATCCTGTCCTCTTGGAGGAGGGGGCCCCAGTGGCCCAGGGCACTGCTGGGGGCTTGGCAAGACTTGTAGGAGCAGAGCAGATGGGGCCAAGGGAAATCCCCACAAGCCCCCGGGGCTGGGTCAGCATGGAAGGGAAAGTGCGCTTCAGCTCCAGAAAAGTATTTGGTGGTGGCCGCCCCAGGAGCTACTTCCTAGCTTGGCCTCAGTAAGGAGGAAGGGGAGTGGGCTCAGAGCCTGATCCTCAGAGAGGTCAAGTCAGGTAGAACCTAAGGGCCTCCCTCCCTGCAGGGGAGGGGCAGAGGGCTGGCAGCCTGAGGGAGCAGGACAAACTACATCTGCCAATCAGAAACTCTTAAGAGTGTCCCTTGGGCCGAGCAAGCAGATAATAGCACACAATTCCCATGTGTGTACACACATACAGCCAGAGGCTGGGGGAGAGGTTCCGGCTGCTTTTCTAGAATGGAATAGCAAACTACCAGTCATCCCTTAAGAAAGAGCTGATCCTGGCAAACAGGAAAAGGGTGGGAGGAAGGCTTGCAGGCCAAGTCAGAGAGCTAGGCGCTCTCCTCTCCCCTGCGCTGTCCCTCAGGCACAGAGAGGGGGAGGGGAGAGGGCTAGTGGGCAGAAGGGCCAGAGTGGACCTCCAGCCTTTGTGTCCCATTCCTGGAGCAGAGGGGCACCCTCCCAGTCAGGAGGGGGGCTGGGCTGACTGTCACTGGCCGCTGTGTATTCTGAGCAAGTGATGTCATCTCTCTGAACATCAGTTTCTTCCTCCACAGGTGGACCTGGCCTGTCTCCCAGGATTAAGGGAAACAGGGTGGGTGAGTGTTTGACAAATGGAAAAAACAGGGCTCATGTGACGCTGTCATGCTTGGAAATCAGTGTATTTGGATCTCAGTTTCCCGGAAGCCACAATCAAGAAATACTTATTGAAGGGCACCTGGGTGACTCAGTCGGTTGAGTGTCTGATTCTTGAGTTCAGCTCAGGTCATGATCTCACTGTCATGAGATCGAGCCCAGAATGGGGCTCCGTGCTGACAGCACAGAGCCTGCTTGGGATCCTCTCTCTCTCTCTCTCTCTCTCTCTCTCTCTCTCTCTCTCTCTCTGCCCCTCACCTGCTTGTACTCTCTTTCTCTCTCAAAAAAAGAAAAGAAAAGAGAAGAAAAGAAGTACTTATTGCGCATCTGCTGTGTCTTGGGTTAAGACTGTGGGCTTATGGGTCACGCTGACCTGGGTTTGAATCCTGGCTCCACTCCTTCCCAACTGTGTTTCGTCTGACACATGTTCCTTAAATTCAGTGAGCCTCCGTTTCACTCACCTGTAAGATGGGGACAGTACCAGGGCCCAAGTCCCTGCGCTGCATAGGATTGGATGAGACAATCAGTGAAACTCCTAGCGTGGGCTCTTGGTAAAAGCCAACAGGAGTCTGGCTGTGGTGGGTGTCAGAGGCTAGGGACACAGTGTTGTAGGGATACAAGACAGACAGTCCCTGCCCTCATGGGGCTCAGAGGCTGGCAGGATGGGCATGTAGCAAATATTTACTTGAAGAAGTGTTTCCTGGTGAGTAAACAAGAGACTTGACCTAGATACTGAATTGGAGTGACCCTCCCTCTGGAAGGCTGACTTGAGTCTCTCTGTTTCAACCCAAGGCTCCCTCCTGCGCGTCCCCTGGGGGCGAGGAGGCTTACCTGCCTGCCTTCTCTTGGGTTGCACGCCTGCAGAATGACCAGGGACCCAGGGCTGACAGAGGTGGAAGTGGCAGTCAGGCACATCCCCTGCTGCTGGATGAGATGGTCACTGAACAGCCACGCCTACAGGGCAGGGGGCATCAAAGGCCAAGTCAAAATTCACAGTGATGGATGGATGGATACATGGGTAGATGGGTGACAAAACAAATATACTGTGTATTTTGGCAGAAGTTTCTATAAAAACCAGGAAGGCATGGGTATTCACTGTATAATTCTTTCAACTTTTCTGTATGTTTGAAAACGTTCATAATAAACTATAGTGGGGAGCTTAGCTGGAGATGGCCAGCGGGCAATCAAGGATGTACTGTGGGATGCTGGGGGCATGGGGAGAAAGACCGGACGTGGGGCAGCCAGGAGGTCTCCACGACCTGCTCTAGTCTTGCCAGGGGGGCACCAGCACTCGTATGTGGCCCATGCACACATAGCATACATGCTGACCATGGCTGTGACCCCGGGAGAACTGGGTGCTGTGTGGGTAGCATTTCTCCCTCGGCAAGGAGAAAGTGGGTGGTGCACAGAGGGCAACCGTGTACCATACAGGAAAGGGGACGGGACTGTGGCAGAAGCTGACCCAAGGGGCGGTGTGAGGGGATAGCGTGCATGCCCCGCCCTCCAGGAAAGTGGGTGTGTGGAGGGTGTAAGCAGAGAGAAAATAAGAAGGAGCAGAGGGAAGCCCCACCCCCCACTCCTGGACAATGATCAGGGCTCCTTGCCCCTTCCTGGTCAGGACCTCAAGGCCCCAAGCAGCTTACCTGTGGTGCTGGGGGGTTCTTGGCAGACCCTCTGCAGATCCCCATCCCAAGCAGGAAGTTTCCAGCTGTGTCTTGGCCCTGGGATTCTAAGCAATTAACCCCCTGCTTAATGATGCCAGGGAGCACGTCCTTCACGGGGACTCTGAGAGAAAAGGGAATGGTCAGGCTTTTCCTCTGCCCTCTCCAGGCTCACTCACCCCTCACCCAGAGGGCAGTGCTTGGTCAGCTCCCCAGGCACCATGGTCTTGGCCTCAGTCTAGTGGGAAGGGCCCTGGGGAGCAGCCCTCACCAGCAGGGGGAGGAGGGCTGGGGACAGGAGAGGAGCAGGGATGCCTCTGGTAAGTCAGAGCCTCCCCCCACTTGGTCTGAGCAGCTCTGGGAGCCCCAGGGGCTGCCCCAGAGACCACGCCTTGGGACCACCCTTGGCAGAGAGCTCAGATCAGAAATCTAGGGCTCCCCAATCCAGAAAGAGGAAAGCTTGGGGACAGGCTGGGGTCTAAATGTAGACTCAATATGCAGCCTCAACATGACAGGGACGAGGTCACTTTGGAGAGGCAAATTTAATACCCACAAATATAAAAATGCATTCAATCTCACTAATGATCAAAAAAATACATATCAGAGAGTTACCACTATTTGTTTACCATATACATCAAATATAATATGTGATAAATATGTATTATTTCTATATATTTCTATTTATATATTTCTATTCTATATATTTTTATTTACATAAAATGTATTATATACACACAATTATATCAACCCCAACTGATATCCATTCCCTATTGGCAATAGCTACGGGATTGGCTCTTCTCACACCCTATGGGTGAGGGCATAAATTATTAGCCGATGGTTCTGGAGGGCAATGTGGCATTATAAACTAGAAGCCTTAAAAATGGGGGTTACAGGGTGCCTGGGTGGCTCAGTCAATTGAGCATCTGACTTCAGCTCAGGTCATGATCTCACGGTTCGTGGGTTTGAGCCCCGTGTCAGGCTCTGTGCAGACCGCTAGCTCAGAGCCTAGAGTCTGCTTCAGATTCTGTGTCTCTTTCTCTCTCTGCCCCTCCCCTGTTCACACTCTGTCTCTCTCTGTCTTTCAAAAATAAGTTAATGTAAAAAAAATTTTTTTAATGGGGGTTACGAGGTATGAACTACCAGTTATAAAATAAGGCAGAGGAAAGAAAAGTACAGCATAGGGAATATGGTCAATACGACAATAATACTGGAATAACATTGTATGCTGACAGGTGGGGACTACACTCATCGTGGCAAGCATGGCACAACATACAGAATTTTCGAATCACTCTGCTGTACACCTGATACAAATCCAGCATTGTATGCCAGCTGTCCTTGAATAATAACAAACACATAAAAAATAATGTGCATACCTTTGACCTAACAATCCCAATCCTGATTCTGGGAATTTATTATACTGCAACAATAAATATGGATGTTTGCAGAGATCAAATTTACAAGACCTCCATCTCAGAGTGACCGCTTATACTGAAAACATAGATATCCAAAAGTAGAGATGGGCTAAATTAAAAAAATTTTTAATGTTTTTTTATTTATTTTTAAGAGACAGAGAGAGACAGCACGAGCAGGGGAGGGTCAGACAGAGAAAGATACAGAATCCGAAGCAGGTTCCAGGCTCTGAGCTACCTGTCAGCACAGAGCCCAATGCAAGGCTCGAACCCACGAACCGTGAGATCATGACCTGAGCTGAAGCCAGATGCTTCACCGACTGAGCCACCCAGGCGCCCGATGGGCTAAATTAATTCTGATTGATCTGTAGGATGGAAAACCCGGTAGCCATTAAAAATGACTCTAAATGAGTATCTGATAACATGGGAGAATGTTTATAACATACTGTTAAGTAAAACAGGCATGGTTCAAAATATTGTATAACTGAAAAATTGATATGCCCAGGAAAATATGCTTCACACACACACACACACACACACACACACACACACACATCATCTTACTCTGTGGCTAATAAACCTAAGAAGACTGCTGGCCCCAGCTGATGCAGGCTTCTATTCCTGGGTCTAGAATGTCATACACATGCTTGGATTGTGGCCCCAGAGGGTCAGAGGATCCAGGAGGGCTTAGAGTCTGGCCATGTGCCTAGTCTTAACCCTCTTGTTACCTCTGTCCAAAAGGAGGTGGCGGGGGGGGGGGGGCATCATAAGACTTCCGGCATTCTTTGATGTGGACCCTTTGCAGGGTCTCAACCAAACCAGGTCTCCCTTCCTCAGGGCTGGCTGGAAGCCCCCAGAGCCCCCAAACCGTGACTTACTCTCACAGTGCGTCAGGAAGACACCTTCGCTTTCTCTCGAGGTGCGTCCACCCCTCCAGGCCCCTCTAGACCACAGATTGAAAACCGTCTGCTCCCAAGCTGAGCACCCCCAAACACATTCTGTCTGACCTGCGTAGTGTGGTTGTTGTTGCTTTTAATTAGTTAGCAATATTAAAACTCTGAGGGTGACACAAAGACTGTGAATCCAGCTTCTTTTGAGAAAAGAGGAAGACCAGGCCACACGGAGCTCTCATTTCAGAGAAGTGCTACAGCACCTGGTCAAGTAGCAGCTGCCGCCCCGCAGGGGGTAGGGTCCCAGTTTGCCACAGTCCCTACCGCTCCCTAGTGTCTCCTTGCTGCCCACCTGATTGATGTGCATCACCCACAGAATCACAGTAGGATTTGAATTTGCACCCTCTGCCAGGGGCAAGGGTGCTGGGATGCAAAGACTCCACCAGAACCACGCTAGGGAATGCAGCCCACGGTTGTTCCAGATCCTCGCGCACTTTCCCTCTCCTTGCTCCCTGTCCTCAGGGACATGTGCAGGGTGATCAACTCTCAGAGCTGAAGTGGGCACTGCCCATGCACGGCAACGGCCCCTGCCATAAAGGCCTGCCCACGGATGCTTATGAGGGAAACCGGGGGGCTTGGGCAACGATCTCCAGACCCGATGCACTCCCGTGTATGTGGCCACAGCCCCGGAGCAGCGGGGACGGCCCTCGTCACCATTCAGCGCCCTTCCTCGGCTCCCTGGGCCAGCCAGGCTCCGCTTCACCAGCCGTGCTTCCCTCTCTGTGGGTCTCCTCCCGCCAGGCTGCCCTCAGCTTTTATGATGCCTTTGCACCTTTGCAGAAACAGCAAAAGGGTCCCTTCCTCAAGACACTTCACTCCCATCTGTGAGAAGACTGTCACAATATACGGGTTTTGTTAGGAGACTTTCACCGCCATCTGCCAGGAAGCGTGGTAATAAATGTACAATCTCTACGGTGTGACTGGCACCCTTGCAAATGCGGTGTGCCCAGTATCTCCTCCTGACCATCCTAATGAAAGTCATAAATTATCAATCGCCGAGGCCACTTGCAGATCCCTGATCCGAGAGGAGGTAGGCAGGGCTGTGCTGGGATTGTAGGCGGGCCTAGGAGAGCACAGGCGGCTCCCTCGGCCTCCTCGATGTCCCCACTGCTCATCTGCAAGTGTGGCCCAGTCACAAGGATCCCCTGCTTGGAGGAAAGTTGGTATAGCTGGGCGGACACATGTCCTTCCATGGCAACCCGAGGCACTCCTGGCCCCTCCCCCTGAGACCCGACGCAGAACATGAAGAGGGGACGGAGGATGCGTAACCTGAACAGGAAGGAGGCGCGCAGTTTCTATCTGACCAACGAAAAACCGTTTTCTAAAACGTCCCCGCAGTGTCAGAACAAACAGATGACTCATGCTCCTCATTTAACATAGCTGGTTTCAGCCGCTCTCCTGTCTGTGATAGATCCAGTTTTCTGACAGTTATAAAGTACTTCTTCCTCTAGGTCCTCCGGGGATGACATGGGATACTGTGTGCGGGGACCGGGTGTGGGGAGGAAAGGCATGTTCGCCATCCTCCCGATGCCTCCCACGGGCTTCCAGGCCCAGAGCCCATGGCTCCAGCGCAGTGTTGTCTGAACTCTGACAGCGTGTAAAGAACGACTGTGCCTTTCCCCTCAGAAATAATACGTCTGAATGAAACATTCCCTTTAAAAGTGGCCACTGGAAAAAGGTGGTTCATTTATTATACTTTTCTAAATTAACGTTCTTCCCTTCACAGCCATCGTAGGGGGGCTGGGTTATCCAGGCCACCAACCCTTTTCAAGGGTTTTGAAATTCTTTGAAACCTGCTCCTAGAATCAGTTCTTTTTTTTTTTTCCCAATGCTTATTTATTTTTGAGAAGGAGAGAGAGCGAGCGAGCGAGCACAAGCAGGGGAAGGATAGGGAAAGAGGAAGACACAGAATCTGAAGCAGGTTCAAGGCTCTGAGCTGTCAGCACAGAGCCCGACACGGGCTCAAACCCACAAACCGTGAGATCAGGACCTGAGCTGAAGCTGGATGCTCAACCGACGGAGCCACCCAGGCGCCCCAGAATCAGTTCATTCTTGATACTTGATTTAGTCCTTGTGGTGCTCTGTGTGGGACCCAGGGTCATATTATCTGGGGGTAATCACCTTATTCATTGGACTTGGCAACACCTAATAAGAGCTGTTTTCCAAAAATCAAATCTGCACTTAAAGAACAATGATTTGCCTTTTTCAAGGACATGCAGGCTCTGAGGGGTGGAGTGTTCTGGAAAGCCACAGCAGCATCCTTGGGAGAATGCTGGAAGTCGTGGAATAACCCATTCCCTAAGGTGACAGCTACATGGAAGGGAGAATGCTAATTTCCAAGTTATTGCTATCGAGGCTTATTAACGAAGCAGTTTATTCAGTTAAAAATACTTATCGAGTTGCGTGCCAGTTTTGTGACAGGCACTGTCCCAGTGGCTGGAGATAAAGCAGTGAACAAGCAGATGCACACCTCTACCCTCAGGGAGCTTACTGTCACGTGTGGGGAGGCGACCACAGAATTAACCGGCCACACAGGCGCTGGATGGTGATGAGGGCGGGGAGGGGGTGCTGGAGGAGGGGGCGGGCTGCACACAGAGACTGTTCAGGGAGGCGCCCCTCAGAAGGGGACCATGGAGTCAAGACCTGAAGGAGGTGAGGAAATGAACCATGTGGATGCAGGTAAGCTGCTGAAAAGGGTTTTGAAATGAGAAAAAAGGAATCGTCGTTGGCCCACCCCAGCCTCACGGCGTCACCCACAGTCTGGGAGCTCACGCACATACCCACTCAGAGGCACCACGGCTCCAGCACGGACGCCGCCGTTGGCATTCTGCCTCGAGTCTGTCAGAGCCAACATCTGCTGATGTTTTGTCAGGCTCTATGATTGTAATCTTCCTGGACACATACTATTTGTGTAGATCCATGAATTGGGATTCAGGAAACTGATCCCCTGTTATTAGTTGTCTCTCGATTTTTCACAGCAGCAGAGAAGCCTACACTGAACATCTGCCTGTCAATAGTTTTGTTTTTTTTTTTTGCTTTGGTTGCTTTTATTTCCTTAGGATGCACTCCCAGAAGGGAGGGAACACAGTCAAAGGGATGGATTTTTATTGCTGTGGCTTCTGCTACGTAATGCAGAATTATTTTCCTATGGGGACAAAGTCCATTTCTGGCGCTATGACCCAGTCTGTTAAAAGTTTGGCTCCTACCACATCTCACTTCTAACTCCCAGCGGTGTCCTTCCCAACAACCCCAGAGCCTTCGCGTGCAGATAAACACGGCCAGCCAGAAAGTGGCAGACTGCCCTGAGATGAGGAGCTCGCAGGACGGGGGTCCCCCAGCAGCTGGCCCCACACCCCGGCTGGGTGCACAAGCTGAGGGCTGCACTCACGTGAGCTCTGGGTAGACGTTATCCAGGTACCAGCGGAAGGACTTACAGTTCATCTTCTTCCTCTGCTCGATCCGTGTGGCTACACTGAAACAGGAGGGAAGGTTCGGGCTTTGGCAAGGGGGCACAGCGGGGAAGCCCCAGGAGGCTGGCCCTCTCTTTCCGCCACCCCCAGGCCAAGCAGGACCAGGGGGGAGCCTGCTTTATTCTGGCTTCTCACTCCTTGACACCTCAGTACTCCCTGGTCCTTCTATTTTTTAAAATTTATTTATGTATTTATTTTGAGAGAGAGAGAGTGCGTGAACAGGGAAGGAACAGAGAGAGAGAGAGGGAGAGGGAGAGAGAATCCCAGCACGGAGAGAGACTCTAACAGCACTGAGCCTGATGCAGGACTCAATCTCCTGAACTGTGAGATCACGACGTGAGCCAAAATCAAGAAATCAGACACCTGACTGATCCACCCCGTCCACCCAGGCGCTCCCTCCCTAGTCCTTATTTTCACAGAGAGCAGAGCTTTAATGAACTCCAAGTTTTCCTTTCCTGCATTCCAGTTTTAGCAGAAAGGGTCTAATAGGACAAGCATGCTTTAAGCATCTTTCAGGAAGTTTGGCCAATAACCCTCCGATGTGCCCACGGATGCCACAGTTCGATCTCTCCAGCTTCCTCAGCTACACTCTGCCTACTTCCTCTGGCCACTGACAGATGACCCTCACTGTCTCTCTGAGCCTCAGTTTCTTCTCTGGGGACATGACTACTGATCTCAGAAGGTTTTCGGAGAATCAAATGAATTAAGAGGGCATAAGAGCCTAGCACAGGGTAGTTAGTAAATGTTAGTTCCCGGCTAACAGAAATAGTGACATAGCTTTTCTTTTTTAAAGCTGGAGGGGCACTTGGGTGGCTCATTCGGTTGAGCATCCGACTTCGGCTCAGGTCATGATCTCCCAGTTCATGGGTTCAAGCCCTCTATTGGGCTCTGTGCTGACTGCTAACTCAGAGCCTGGAGCTTGCTTCAGGTTCTGTGTCTCTTTCTCTCTCTGCCCCTCCCCTGTTCACGCTCTGTCTCACTCTGTCTCTCAAAAATAAATAAATGTAAAAATAAATAAATAAATAAATAAAGGGCTAGGTAGGAGAAACGGAGGCAAGAAGATCCAGGGATGATCACTAATAACGTTTTCAGTCTTCTGACCACAGCCTTAAGTAAGAAATAAATACATTTATATTGTGATCAAGTATTCCCATGTGCATAAGCGGCTACACACATACACATATAACTGAAATAAATTCCACCAAACAATACTTAGCCTTAACTGCAATCAAGTGTTATTTTCTGTTCTGCTCTGTACTAATCTATAGTGTTCTCGCTCTATCATTTTTTTAAACGACTGTCACGACCCACGAAATTGATTTTACAACCAATCTACATTTTGAAAATGCTTAACTAGACTGTAGTCACATCAGTCTGGGACCGGGAACCGGGCTAAGAGCAGGGGGTGGCGGCAAAACCCCGAGTGTTTTCAGCAGACAGCCCGGCCCTGAGCACTCCCACAGATGTCCTTTTTCCTGCAGGCAGCTTGCGAACAGGCAGCCCTTCTTCACGAGCGAGCCGCCGTGCTTATTTTCCCCCAGGAGGCTGCAGGCTCCTCAAAAATTCAGTTTTGTCTCATGTTGCGTATCTACCATATCCCCGCCACTCCCAGGAGCCCAGTGGAGAGGGCTCAGTTACCGAGGAGACCGTGAGTGCTACCCTGGCGCCCCCCCCTCCAGATTTTGTGTCTTGCTGTGGTTGTGCTAACGTGGGTGGAGGGAGGCAGGCAGGGCTGGCGGAGGGGCCCACCTGCCGAAGGCCTTTCCAATGGCCGAGGGCCGGGCCTCGTAGTAGTACTGCTTGTATTCATCCATCCACACCTCTGCAGTGCGCTTGGTATTCCTAAAAGGGGAGGGAGGAACAAAATGAAGTCACCAGGGGAGTCACAGACTTAGGATCGTGATCAACTCTGTGCCGTACAGGGTGTCGAGACTCTCAGGAGTGTGTGCAAAATGATGGCATAAATGGGTGAATAATCTGTCAACATCATCAGCTCATGTCTGTATACTCTCTGACACTCCCCTCAAGGCATCTATTCTGCCAAAATACCTACAAGTGGGCAAAAGGCACCAAATATTTGTTTAATAAACACGGGTGACAACCTATGTGCCCGTCATTAGGAGAGTAATGACCCTCCTTGTCCAGGACGGAGTACAGGCCATGGAAAGATGTCTAGAACTTAGTGTGAGCCACAGGGACCGCTGCAGAAAGCACACCTGGGCTGACCCTATTTGTATGAAACACAAGGCCGTGGTGCGTGTGCCTCCCTCCACGCAAACTACGTGCAGGAAATGGAGTTAAAGGGCTTGAGACGCTAGACCAGACGTGTACTAACAGTAATTACTTGGAAAGAGACAGGGGGACAGGAGTCAGACTCGTAAAAGGGACTTTTGCTTTTTTCTCTATATATGATATAAGGAGTAAAAAACACATATGTGGACAGATACATATATATAATATCTTGTGTTGGACAGTGAACACGCATTACAATTGTTTTTTAATTTTAAAAACAAATAAAAAAAGGCATGGGAGGAAGCAAACCAAAATTTTAGCTAGACTGGGGAGCCATTGCTACAAACAAGGGAACACAGGCCTGACAAGCCAAGACACTGTTCCCAAAGGGGGTGCTCATGACACTCTTCCCCACCTCCTTTCCACGCCCCCGTCCAAAAGAGCGGGTGATGGCTGGTCTCTATGACCTTGCCCACTTCCCCTTAAGACGAAGCACATCCTGTGGCTGGGGACATGGGTGGGCAGATGCTGACCGAGTCAGGGTCAGGACACGGCATCCATGACCAGAACTTGGGGCGCAGTGAGTGGAGGGTGGCTCCCAGTTAGTCATTGGGCCAGTTTTCCAATACACTCCTGGACAAAGAGAGTCAAGACCAGGGAGGCCTGGCAGCTACACTCGATTTCACCTTTCCACCCTTAAAAGTACCTGGAATCCCAAATTGGAGGGAACAAATGGGGAAACTGAGGCCTAGAGAGATGGGGTGGCTTCCCAGAGTCACACGAGTGACTGACTGGGCTGGAGTCTAGAAGCCCGATGCCCTGGGCACTGTGACCTACCTGATATAGGTGAGGGCATTGCCCTCAGGGAAGTTGTAGGGGTGCCGTTTCCTGAAGACGTGGCCCACCCGGCTGCAGGGCACGATCTCCAAGCTCCCACCGCACATCCACACCCTGAAGGAGAGCTCTGCGGGAGACAGCGGCCGTCAGGAGGGCAGGGCCCCTGGCAGGCCCCCACTGAAGGCCGGGAGCAGCTGGCCTCCTTGTCTTTGGTGTCTCCCTGAAGGCACGCGCTGGGCTCAGAGTTCCTTCGGCCATTTTCACGGGGTATGTTCATCCTTGAACATGCTCCTGACCGCTCACTCCATGCATGTGCACACCCCCGCCCCCATCACACACACCACACACACACACCCTCCACACACACGTCCCCTCTGCACATACTACACACTTACCCTCCACACATATACCCCACACATGAACTCCACACATGTCCACTCCATACACACCACACACACACACACACACACACACACACACCTTCCATACATGCCCTCCATACACACTGCCCACATCTGAGCCCTGGGAGAGGAAAGGGTTTTTTTTTTTGTTTTTTGTTTTTGTCTGTTTGGTTTGGTTTTTGTTTTGTTGTTTTTGTTATTTGAGAGAGAGAGAGAGAGGGAGAGAGAGAATCCTAAGCAGGCTCCACATTCAGTGTGGAGCCCAACACAGGGTTCGATCCCATGACCCCGGAACTATGACCCAAGAGTTGGATGCTCAACTGACTGAGGCACCCAAGTGCCCAGGTAGGGAACCCAGCTTTGAAGGAACACCAAGACCATGAGCAGAAGGAAACGTGAATCAAATGCAGCATCATTCCCAGCCTCTGACTGGAGAGCCCCATCCAGCCATTGCTAAGGAAGAAGGCATCTGCTCGTCAGTCAGCCCACGAGGCTGGAAAACCCACCACCAGCCAGGCCACGGCTGCCCTTTCTGGCCCCAGACCTCCCTCTTGGCGCAGGTGCTGTCCATTTACAGGCTACTACTGGCCCTCCTGAGACACGCGCCCCTTTGACAGTAGGGGGGATGCTGAATGAGGCTCTGCAGGTGACTATGGCCCCTCGTAGCCCTGGAGGATGATGTAAGAAGTGGTCATTCTGCTTCAGGAAGGGGAAGCTGCCTGCTCTGTTCTCTACTCGGCCATCGTCACTTCTGGCAAGGACTCGTCTTGGCAGCTTGCCAGAACCTCACATAATCTCTTCTGATGACTCTTCATATTAGCCCTGCAGCTGGACACCCTGTGACATTAAAACACCTCTTTCCTGCCCCAGAAAATACATAACCCTTGTTTGCTTGTTTGTTTTTAACTGAAAAAAAAAAGACCATTTTCTCATAAGTTCTAGTCTCGGTCCATCTCCCACTCCTCAGTTGGCCACACAGACACGGTCCCTGGCCAGCCCTGGGGGTTCTCACCCGCGCACATGGTCAGGGCCCAAGCCCCCTTGCTGTGACTAACACCCACCTCTGGCTAGACTGTGTGCAGCAGGCAACTCCCAGACGTAGGCCAGGGGCAAGAACTGGGCATATGGCACATCTGGACCGGTGCTCACGGCTGGCTATGCTAGTGGGCTTCCTAGGTCGGCCTGCAGACTGCCAGGCTTGTGTCCCGTCTCCTGGAATGAGCTCAGCAGCTATGATTTAGAACTAGGGACACATGTGGGGGACAGAAGAGCTACCTTCTAGTTCCATTTCTGCCAGGCTAACTCGGTTATGCTAGTGAAGTCGCTTCACCCCACCAGCCTGTACTGTCCATAATGATTGTCACTATCCACAATGCAGAAACCATCACCCATTTCCTGAGCACATACTCTGTGCCGTGCTCTTCATATCCCACGTCTAATTCTCACAGCACGCATTTGAAGCTAGTACTATTGTCCCCATGGCCTTTTTGTTTGTTAGTTTTTTTAAGTTTATTTATTCTTTTTAAGAAGGCTCCACACCCAACGTGGGGCTTGAACTCATGACCCTGAGATCAAGAGTCACATGCTCTACCGACTGAGCCATCCAGGCTCCCCTATCCCTACGTTCCTAATCAGGACTGGGAAACTCAATCATCTTAACCTCTCCAGGATCACCCAAATACTCTGTTGCAGAATTACAAAGTCAAGTTCACCCTTCGTCCAGCAAGCTGCACTGTTTGATCCAGATTCTTTGGTTCATTCAGCAACATTTTACTGGGCACCTGTTTATAATGTGGCCCACACTGTTTTAAAATCCTTACACTCTCATGGGTAGGAAACAGGAACTCACTAAAAGAAGAAACAAAATTACAGGCAGACAAGAACATGAGTAAAATTGATGGTAGTAAGTACAATGGAGACAAATGAAGCAGGTGGGGGCTGAAGAAGGGGGGGCTGAAGTGGGCTCAGTTTTCATTAGACTGATTGGGAAGTTATTACTCAGAATAGGACGATGGAGCTAAGGCCTGCAGGAGGTGAGGAAGCAAGTCACGTGGCTTTTAGGGGAGAAGCAGTCCAGACAGAAGGACCAGCAAGGACAAAGGGAGGCTGGTGAGAGAGGCAGGAGATGTGGGCAGAGCTGGCGGTATGCCATAGGGGAAGGGCACTTAAATGAGGACTTTGGGTTTGGCTGTCAGCGATGAGGGAGTCCTTACAGGGTCACCAGCAGATGAGCAGAGGGCTGGCACGATGGGACTGTCTTTTAAAAGGATCTCTAGGTGCGCCTGGGTGGTTCAGTCGGTTAAGCGTCTGACTTCAGCTCAGGTCATGATCTCACAGTTCGTGGGTTCGAGCCCAGTGTCGGGCTCTGTGCTGACAGCTCAGAGCCTGGAGCCTGCTTCAGATTCTGTGTCTCCCTCTCTCTCTGACCCTCCCCTGCTCACTCTGTCTCTCTCTGTCTCTCAAAAATAAATAAAATAAAAGGATCTCTAACGGGAATCCCAAGGTTTTCAGGAGTGCCACCTCCCCTTATGGTGACCTCTGGGCTCTCTGAGTGGACTCAGGAATGAGTCTCAGTTTGGGCATTTCCCTTCCTTCAACAAAGGAATAAAAGGAAAGGCCCACACCCGCCAGGGGCAGGCCTCTCCTGGCTCAAAACTGCTCCCAGCAGCTGAATATCTGAGCACCGTGGCTAGCCTAGAAAGCTCTTTGAATTTCTTCTAAGAAACAAAACCCTTCCCAGAAATACTCTGTGGTTCATCTTTCAAGTTCCCCAACCAGGGCGCCCTTGCCTCAGGCAGAGTGTGAAGTTAGCTATTTGATCAGTCACTTGTTTCTCTGTCAATCAGCAGCCTTAAAAAAAAAAAAAAAAAAAGACAAAAGAAAAAGGCTCCTGGATGCAGGAGAGACCATTTAGTTTCCCAGTCCTGAGTCTTTACAGGAAACTGGCTTTGCCAAAGCTCCCAGGGACACACAGGAGGCCGCTTGAGCCCAAAACATGTGAAAAGGAGGTCGGAATGGAAGGGTCAGTACACCCTAGTTCCCAGAATTTACTCCTCTAAAGGCCTGTCTGGAAACAGTTTCCAAGAGTAAGTTACAAAGGGAACATTCCACACCCGTTTCCACTGAAGTTGGTTTTGAGTTAGGATCCGGCCTGTGGCGAGCCCCACTGCTCTGCGTCCTGACGAGGGAGAGCAAAGAAAGACCTGCTCCTCACCTCCCAGAACCCCAGCGTTTGCTTTGATCCCACCTCACAACATTCAGGTGGTTCTGGTAGAGGCACCCCACACCCCGTCAGAGGTGGAGCATCCTGACTGCAATCTGGAAGGCAGCGTCCACCTCAGTTTTCCCACCTGGCAAATGGGTAAGACAACACCAGCCATATTTGCTCTGCAAGACACCTGGTCAGGATGAAGAAGGAATCAAAGGGCTTTGCAAAGGATTGGGTCACCGAGAGAGCAAGCACGGGAAACCCCTGCTCACTCCCCATCCTTCACCCCTGTCCCCTGCTGCCTGGGCCCACCACCGGGCTTCTACCTT
Organism: Suricata suricatta; assembly: GCF_006229205.1. Taxonomy (NCBI): domain Eukaryota; kingdom Metazoa; phylum Chordata; class Mammalia; order Carnivora; family Herpestidae; genus Suricata; species Suricata suricatta. Next base: position 30,780,655 of record NC_043708.1, read on the forward strand.
GTGGGCTAGCAGGGTCAGTCAGAGCGAGGAGAGGGGACAGTGAAGGTGAGTGTTTGTCCCCCCACACCCTCTGCCTCGGAGCTGTGGGCTGGCTGCAGGTGCCCTAAGATCCCAGCTCCTGTTGGGGGGCACCCCCTCCCCATCTTTCAGAACTGAAGCCACCAGCCCAGCCCAGCCCAGTACTGTCCCTGCGGCTGACTGTATCTTGCCCGTGCTGTGGGAACAGGCTCTTTAGTAACCCCCTTGAATTACTCTTTGGGCGTTCCATCTGTACCAGCCTTTACCTAACTGAACCACACTGGTGACCCTGGGGGTTTGCTTTCCTGCCGGAGCGAGAAGGCCCCCATCGCCCCATAAGTAATGGTAATGGCTGCCAGCACCACGCCATATATTTTTAACTCATCTCTCATTTAGTATTCCTACCAGCCTCTTGAGGAAACTGAGGCTTAGGCACGCTTTAACTTGTCCAGGGCCAAACAGCTTGCAGGTGATAGGGCCAGAATTTGCACCCTGGCCATCTGGCCCCATTACTTACATTTGACCACCAAACTCCATGGTGCCCCCCACGCCCGGCTCTTCTGGAAGAGAAGTGGCTGCATGTTGAAGCTTCAATCCAGGCTATGCCGGGAGGTTCTTTCACACACGTCTAGCCACGTGGCCACAGTCTCCCCCTGACCACCTAGATCTCTCTGTTTACCAGCTATGTGGCTCTGGACAAATTACTTAACCTCTCTGTGCCTCAGTTTCTTTATCAGCAAAACGGAGATATAATAGTACTTACCTCAGATTGCTGTGAGGTTGTGAAGATGAAACAAATTAATATGCTTAGAACAGGGCCTTATGCATAGAAAGTGCCTGGACAGGTTATGTATTATTATTATTGCTATTGTTATTTTCCAACTTACCAAAATTCTCTCCCCCCCAGATGTCCATCTGGGCATCATACTTTCCCAGGTGGTTAAACCAGGACTTGTCGATCACGAAGATTCCTCCAGCTATGACGGGCGTTCTGGGAGCAAGGAGAGGAGAGAGGCAATGCATGCGCTGGAGAAGCTGGAAACCCTTCTAGATGGTTTTGGAACCACAGGCCATTTGCCCCGCAATCCCCTGCTTGCAGAGTCACAGGGGCAGGATGCCTGGCCAACTCCCTGGCCTCTGTCCTCTCTGTCCCTGGGACCCAGAACCGAGTCAGCACTTAGATTGTGTACCCTCAGGAGCTCCCGCAACTGAAATGGCACCCCAGCAGCCTCCCAGGGCCCCAACCCAGGGAAGGACTGGGTCTCTGCAGAGCCCACAACTGCACTGACCTTATGGGCTTGGTGGGGTCCGTCCGGGCAATCTTCTGCTCAAGAGGGATCTGCTCCCACTTGAAATGCAGGCTCCAGTCAAATCCTAAGGGACAGAGCAGGGTGAGGACAGAGCTCAGGGCAGAGCCCGCTGGCGGCTTCTCACTCTTCCAGCCCTCGAGTCTCCCTTGATCAAGGCTCAGCTCACAGAGGGCCCGGGGCAGTTCATGCAGTCATTCCTTCGCTCAGAATGAGACCTGTCCCTGTCTTCACTGAGTTATAATGTACTGGGAAAGACAGAGACTACAAAGGCAAATCAATAAAAGGATAATGTGCCAGTCAAAGAGAAAATGTGCTAAAAAGAAAGGTAAAAGAAAAGAAAAGAAAAGAAAAGAAAGAAGGAAGGAAGGAAGGAAGGAAGGAAGGAAGGAAGGAAGGAAGGAAGAAAGAAAGAAAGAAAGAAAGAAAGAAAGAAAGAAAGAAAGAAAGAAAGAAAGAAAGAAAGAAAGAAAGAAAAGATAGGTATCCATGCTATTTTAGTAAGGGTAGTCAGGAAAGACTCCCTAATGAAGTAATATTTGACCTGAATGAAGGACTGATACATGGGAATTCCATTTGGGGGAACAGCAAATGCAAAGGCCCTGAGGTGATTTTCCTAAAGGAGAAATGCTTGGTTCTCTTCAGATTTCCACTCAACTCCCAAGATCTAAGGAACTGTTATATCCATTTTTTGGTAGTCTGAGCCCCAAATAGGAAAACACACTGCCCACTAGCTCCTAGGAAGAGATTCTCTAGTGCAGCCTGTCCAACAGAACTTTCTGCAATGATGGTAATGTTTTATATGTGCAGTGTTCAATATGGTAAGCAGTAGCCACATGCAGTTACTGAGCACTTGAAATGTGGCCAGTGCAACTTAGGAAGTGAATTTGAATTTTATTTATTTTTAATTATTTTAAATGTAAATAGCCAAATATGGCTATAATTTTGAACAGCACAGCTCTGATGTCTAGCCCAGAGCTGTCCAAAAGAAATATGATGCAAGCCAGAAATGCAAGCCATATATGTAATTTAAATTTTTCTAGTAGCCATATTCAAAAGTAAGAACATATGAAATGAATTTGAATAATACATTTAGTGCAATCTATCCAATGTTTTCATTTCAATGTATAATCAAGAGAAAAAAATCACTAAGGAGATACTAAAAAAATTTTTTAAGGTTTATTTATTTTTGAGAGAGAGAGAGACAGAGTGCAAGCAAGGGAAGGGCAGAGAGAGAGAGAGAGAGAGAGACAGAATCTGAAGCAGGCACCAGGCTCCAAGCTGTCAGCACAGAGCCCCATGTGGGGCTCGAACCCATGAACTGTGAGATCATGACCTGTACCAAAGTTGGATCAGTCACTTAATGGACCGAGCCACCGAGGCACCCTGTGAGGAGGTATTTTACATCCTTTCATACTAAGACTTTGAAACTCAATGTGTACACTTGCAGCACATCTCAATTCAGACTGGTCACATTTTAAGAGCTCAGTAGCCAAATGTAGCTAACAGCTAACTGTATTAGACAGCCCGGGTCCACACCACCGCCAGTTGTACATATTTGAATTCATGCAAGGGCAAGGGCTCCCCTCCCCTACCCCTAAGACACTGTCATATCAGGCCTTCTGCCAGGACTTGTGGCCATGGTCCCTGGGCTGGCAGCACTGGGGAAGGATGTGTCGGTGTTTGAGGGGAGGAAAGACAAAGACTAGCTTGGTGCTCTCACTGGTTGTGCCAGAGGGCTTTGTCCCCAACCTCAGGACTCTCCACTATCCCTTTCCGTTTGCTGGAAGTAAGGGGGAGGAGTGAGGTGCTCCTGCACACCAGGGAAGAGAAGCACCAAACCCAGGATTTTAGGTTGCCCTCGCCTGCCTCCTCCAAGCCTGCAGCCCCTCCCCCGGGAGCCGGACCCACCTCCGCGAAGATCAGCAGATGCAGCAAGGTAGGCAAAATTATCCAGACTGATGACATCGATGATGGGGCTCACCACGCGGGTGTGGTCCTAGGTGAGGAATGAGAGATGGTGTGAGGCCAGGGACTCTGTGAAGAAAGGCCCAGCCACCTGCTCTCCGAGGCGTGGGGCACTCAGCCCTTCCTGCAGGACATGTCAGGTTCTTGGGAGCCCGTCCTGCACCATCACATCCAGGCTCCTGGAAGGTCCCACCTAGGTCCCGTGGGCACAATGCTCTCCCAGGCTCTTCTCACACCACATTGAGCCCGGCTGGGATCTCACCTCCTCAATGAAGCCCTGCCTGATTGCAGCAGGCTGAGGATTTCTTCCTCTTTTGAGCTGTCCTTACAATTACAGTCCAGACAATTCCTGGGGCCCTGAATCATGTGCTGCCTGAGGTGGCTCCTCCGTTGCTGGTGTGAACTGTTCTTCTATTAACTGTCATCCACCTTCGTACATGTTTGGGTTGGGTCTTTCCAACGGGACCACCAGCAGCTCGAGGCCAGGAACTCCGTGGTCCCTGTGCAACCTAGGTGTCACTCTCTCATGTCACATCCACTTCAAGGATCTTTTCATCCTCCTAGACAAAAACCCACCTCCACTGCTGGGTAATGTCAATTTTACCCAAGTTTGTTTTGGGGGGGGTAGTGGTATTGGTGGGTAATGTCATATACTTTGTGCAAAACTATCACCTGCTTCAGCCTTCTCTTCTTTCTCCCTCCATGGAGGAACACAGAACACAGCCTCTTCTCTTGACATCCTTTGTCCACAGCTTGGAACCCAGCCCTGCCGCTCAGTTCACACCCCATCTCGGGACCACGAAAGCCTGGGAGGAGGCGGAGCAGGGGAGGCCACCCATGGTTTCTCACAGAGCTCTGTGGGGGCCTGGCCTTCTCCTTTTTAAAGACTCTTTTGTTCTGAGATCTAATTCACATTTTTCTAACGATTTTATCAGCCATAATTGACATGATAAAATTCACCATTTTAAAGTGTATGCTTTGGTGGCTTATAGTATAGTCACAAGATGGTGCACTCATCACCCCTACCTAATTCCAGAACATTTTCATCAACCCCAACAAGAAACCCTGTTAGCAGTCACTTCCCATCCTCCTCTCTCAGTCCTAACAACCACTAATCTCTCTATTTCTACGGCTTTATTTTATTCTAGACATTTCCTATCAGTGGAATCATATACCACGTGGCCTTTTGTGACCTGCTACTCTCACTTATGGAAACATTTTTATCCTGTTTGTGGCACGTATCAGCACGTCAATCTTTTTTACAACTGAGTAATATCCTATTGTATGGCTAGCTCATGTTTTGCTTACCCATTCATCAGTTGACAGGATTTGGGCCATTTCTACAGTTTGGCTATTCCGAATAATACTGCTTTGAACACTCCTGTCCCAGTTTTTGCATGGAGATGTTTTCATGTCTCTTGGGAGTATACCCGGCACTGGAAGGCCCCTCTGGTCCTTTCGAGGAACTGCCAGACTGTTTTCCAAAGTGGCTGCACCATTTCACCTTTTCACAGCACGGAGTGAAAAGGCTGTTAGTTCTGCACACCCTCGCCGGCACTTGTTACTGTCTATTCTTCAGTGACAGCCACCCTGTAGGTATCCAGTGGTGTCTGACTGTGGTTTTGACTTGCATTTCCCTCAAGTCTTATTAATGTTGAGCATCTTTTCTTTCTTTCTTTTCTTTTTTTTTTTGAGCATCTTTTCATGTGCTTGTTGGCCATTTGCGTATCTGCCTTGAAGAAATGTCCATTCAAATCCTTTGCCCATGTCTAAGTTGGGTTGTCTTTTTATGGTTGATCTATAATCACCTCATCCTACGCTTCATCTGTCCTACCCTTGCCATTCTAGCGAACAGCTGGCACGTGGTAAGGGCCCCCTGCTCTCACCTCTTTATGAGAACACCATCTCCCCTCCTTCCTTCTCAGCCTTCCCAGCCTTGACCCACAGATGCCCCCCTGCCCCTGCACAGGGCCCGCCTCCCCCAGGAGGAAAACAACACCTTTCAGAATAGGAGCTTTATAGCTCACTCATGCTCTCATCCCAATGAATTCTTACAACAACCCTGTGAGACAAATATCACAATTACCCTCATTTGCAGAGGAGAAAGCTCGATAACATGAAGTCATTCTGGAGGAGGCAGACTCCTTAGGCCCCTACTTGCCTGTCCAACTGCAAAGACTGTTCACATGCCCTCATGCCAAGAACATGGCGGGCACGGCCCAAGGGACAGAGATCCTGTAGGGACAGACGGACTCACCTCCTTTACCCGTTGTAGCATAGGCTGCAGCCACTCGGTGTTCACCTCGCAGTGGCTGTCCAGAAAGGTGAGGACAGCAGCTGTGGCCACATCAGCCCCACGAACTCGGGACCGGATTAGCCCTGCGATGGGAACGGACAGGGGTTGGTACTGGGACTGGGCCATCCCTACCGTCCCTCATAAGTCTCAGGGCTCTGCACCCTTCAGGGGCCAAGGCTCCCTCGGATTGATGTCTACTTTGTATTTGTTTATTTCCTTCCTTGCTCTCCTTTCATCCACCTGTCAACCATCGTTACTCAAGGTCATTCTGAGTGTCCTCTGTGTCCTCTGTGTCCCAGACACTGTTCTGGGCTCTGGGGACCCGCGGATGCAGTCAGTTTAGCAAATGCCAAGTGCAATAAAGTGTGTTTTAGTACCAGAAGAAAACCAGAAACCAAAACTCTTTCTCCCCTAACCCCGAGGACTTCAGGGCAATCCCCTTCAGTTGCACCATCATGTTTGACATGGCTAGAATCTTCTAGACTAAGACAGGCCAGAGTTTAATGGCAGTCCCTTCATTCATTCACCTGAAGCATGTTATTTAACTTCTCCCAGTCTTGGTTTTCTTATCTGGAAGTTTCTGGGAGATTAACCCCTGCCTGTCCGGGAGAGTGCGTGGTGTCCAGGATGCCTACCCATGCTAGATTCTGCTCTGCTCCACCTCTACCCCCAACAGTCTTGCCCATGGGTCACCAACTGTCAAAGAATGGCCTTGCTTCTGGCAGCTCCCTGGTCAGGGCTAGGGACTGTTCCTGGTTAGGAGAGAGAGGGCCCAGCTGATCCCGCCGACAGAGTGGGCACGGGTGCCCTGTGAGCTGTGAAGATAGCAGGGTCCCACTCTAAGAGCTCAGATTGGAGAGACTTCCCTGGCCATACCTCTGCCCTGTACTTGGCCTCTTCCATCTGACTATCCATCCATCTGTGCAAAAACCCATCTGTCCCTTTCACTCCACAGGAAGCTAGAAAACACTTAATCAAAAGTTTACAGCTGTGTGGGGCACATGCCCCAGGAAACAATATATTCCTAGGCCTAAAGGTACCTACAGCCCAGTGGTTGGTAGAAGTTTCTCTCTGGCCTCTTCCATGCCAGTTAGAAGGTCTCCTTAGTCTGATGCGTCTTTCTTAATTACACCTCTCATCTCTCTCTCTCTCTCTCTCTCTCTCTCACTCTCTCTCTTTCTCTAACCTTTAGCGGCTCCCTCCTACCTGTCTTATCAAGTCAAAATGCCTTTCTCTGGCTTCTCCTCTTCTATCTATCCTCACCCCACCCCTTCCCCTGCTGACCAGGCCCAGACTCTCCCTGGCAGGGGGGAGGTGAGGGAGGTTAAGGGTGGCGTCCCTGCTCCAGGTTGGAATTCTGGCTCCGCTACCCATTACCCTGGGCATATTACTGAACCTCTTGAGCAAAGCAGAGACAGTGGGTTGTTATGTGGAGTGAACGTGAGAACGCAGGCAGGCAACGTGGATGTCGGCTATGGGTGTGGGCTCAGGAAGAGGGCTGTTAGCATCACGTGTGCTGCTGCCTCACCAACGCCTGTGGCGGCAGTGTCCTCGAGCTTGGTCCCACTCCCCCATCTCACAACGCCCTCATCCAGCCAAGGTCCACCCCCAGGCCCCTCCCCTCTCCTGCGGTCTCCATTCTACCCCCACATAATCATGAGCAGCCTTTCCCTGAGGTAGATTCTGACTCTTTGGCCTTACAAGACGCTTTCTGAGGGCAGGGACCATGGTTTATACTTCAAAGGAGCTATAAAGTGCCTCCCAGAGTGCCGTGTGCAATCCTATGTACAATCCTATGTGCTCCAAACCCCCTCTGGATTGGAAGTGAGGTTATATCTGCCTGATACTGTCTGCTGACTTTCTCAAAGCATTTCCACATGGTCTATCCCATTTAATCCTTACAACAGCCCTGTAAGGCAGAAAGGGTGCTATTATCGACTCCATTTCTCAGAAGAGACAACCTAGGCAGCCAGAAGTAGAGCAACTTGCCTACAGTCATGCTGTGGCAGGGGCTGACCTGAGAGAGTAGAAAGAAGCATCTTTCCACAAGCCTTGCTCCTGGCCACCTGGACCACGCCACGGCAAGAGCGTGCCAGCCTAGAGTGACATGGCACCAGGAGGGAGTGGGGAGGTGGGGAGGTCTAGGCCAAAACAGGTCTGTGGTGACACCTCGGATTCAAGAACTTACCTTCCCGCCGATCATTGCGCAGGCACTTGACCTTGGGGATCCTGGTCAGGAGCAGACAGTCTTCAGCTAAAGATCAGGAGAAGGAAGCAAGCTCATTCAGATATGGGGCATCAGGCCACAGGGGTTTGGTCACCCCTGGAACTGCCCTGAAGGTGCCCCGTGGCAAGCCCAGGGAAGGGGCTGGGGGTGGGGAGACATGCGGGACCATGGTCACCTCTAATGGCCAAAGGATTGCCCTGTGCCCCACTCCCAGACCAGACGGAGGGATATCTGTACTCATGGGATTACCCCCCAGGGGGCGCCAGAGAGCACAAGTAGGTCACCAGGCCAACACCAGCGTAGCCACACTGAAGGGACCACCCCCAGCATACTGGCAGTTGTAAAAACAAAGGATGCTGCTGATGTTGCTTAGATTGTTTAAAAATGTCATCCCAGTGGTGTCCCATCAAAACAATAACACTGGCTGGCTCGGTAGGTGGGCCAGGGACTCTTCTTCACCACGTCATGAGTTTGAGCCTCACTTTGGGTGTAGAAATAGAGATGACTTAAATAAATACATAAACTTTAAAAAACAGAACAAAACAAAACGCCACTCTTTCCCCTCCTTTGGCACCTGGGATCAGAGTCAGCGAGGACACCCAGAAAAGACCAAAGATCTGGCTGGGGGCAGATGTCTGCCTGTGATGTCCAGGGTGACCTCCAGAGGGCTTGCGTCCACCTTCCGGGGCAAGGAGGGTTTGGAGGGATGTGAAAAACAGAATGTGGAAACTTACGATCTGAACTGAAGTCATCCACTAAAATGATCTCCTGGATCAGGCTGGCTGGAGTTCGGTTCAGGACACTGGAGCGATGGGGACAGAGAAGCCTCAGGGCCCGCCTTCCATTAACCCCTCTTTGCCACAGAGCTCCCCCATCACCCAGGTTGGTGACCGGCACACGGGCCACCGGCCGCTGCTTGCAAACCTTCTGGGCCCTGAGCAGCGGCTGAGGAGTAATGTTCCTCAAGGTTCTTCCGAGGACCCGGCTGCCCCTGCTGCCTGGACCTGCAGGCACTGGGGACCTGTGCCAGGTGGGTTGTGGGAACTGCTCCAGTGTAGACGTGACCTGTAGCTGGTCTGACCGATTAGACTTAACAAGCTGCCCTGAGGGCAATGCACAGCTGGACCCCAAGCTCCTTCTGGCCTGATGGGCTGGCAGGGATGTTCTCAGGGAACCCCTTTCCCACTTCCCTTCCCATCGTCCTTCTTCCTCCACCCCCTGGGGAAACAAACCCATGCTTTATAACCCCTTGAATACACTGCACATTCCTTTCCAAATCCTATTCTCATTAAAGAAACAGGGTGAGTCAGAGTTAAACTGGACCACAGGGCCAAGTTTAGGAGGACAGAGGGGCACCTCCCTCTGAATCCCTGACAGACACCTACTGGGCTGCCATCCATCCACCTGAGGCTTCACGTCCATCCCTGCCTCCCTTAGCTCCTCACCCTAGAATTTTAACCCTTGTACTGGGGACCTGGCATTGTGTTTGTGCATCTCCATATCAGTTGGATTTCTGGGTTCTCCCAGCCCCAGCTTCTCAGAAGGATGGTATTCCCCATCCCAGTGGCTGCGGTCTTCATGCTGCCTGGCCCCATACCTTGTTTCAATGTGCACCCCTGCCAGGGGCTTGGCAGATCTCCCTGAGGCCTTGGGGAGCAGCACCGCTGAGCTGAGAGTCCCAAGGGGTGGCTTACCTCTTCACTGTGCGCAGGAGGGTGGAGCGGGCCTCATTGTGGAAGGTGATGATGACGCTGGTGGCCGGCAGGTCCGCGGAGTAAGACACAGAGGGGCAACTGAGAATAGAGCACAGAGGTCAGAGGGCACTGGAGAGCATCCTCAGGGCCGACTTGAGGCTTCTCTCTGCCTCCTGGAATACCTCTGTGGGATCGGGAAGGCCAGCCAAAGCCACAGGGAAGCCACAGATTGGGGCACCTGCCCAGACCCGATCACCTTTGCCAAAGACCTAGAAGTGGTGTTTAGGAGGGCTCTGGCCCCACCATGCGTGAGCAGCGCTCCAGGCCCCAGCCGGGGCCAGCAGACAGGATGCCCTGCCTGATGGAGACAGACAAAATGGGGGAGAGGAAGAGACAGCCTCTGTTTTGTGTCTGGCGCCTGTAACTTCTTTCTCCTGGCTCACAATCTTTGTAGGATCTGGAGAGGAATCACCCCCATTGTGCCTGCATGTGACTCCCCCCTTCTCACTGCCCACAGCAGGCCGGTGACACTGGGCAGGGGACCAGCCTCCCTCCTCCTGGGCCTTGGACTCCTGGAGCAGACAGAAGCGCGCCCCCCCCCCCCCGGCAGCTCCAGGCTCCCCATCTCTGGCTCACACCACATTTTTAGCCATTGGCTTCCCCTCCTCAGGAAAAGGAATTAAGACAATCCATTCCCACTAGCCTTCATCCCTGTCGCTTCTTCAAACGCTTTTCTTCATGTTCCTGGGGCCAGCGGGCAGGCAGCTGGGTTACATGGCAATCTTCTTTATTACAATTGCTCTCTGACTATTCCAGCAGTGACTATTTTTTATTCCAGCATTCATTCCATGGACAGCAGCTTACAGCTGAATTCCCAGGCCCGTTTTCTGCCCCGCAGAGCAGGCTGGGTCAGACAGGCAGGAAGGAGTTCCACCAGACTGGACCCTCATGGGAGGAATCCTGAGAGGCTCTAAAATAATTCTCCTTGAGAAGCAGTGTGGGGAGTAGGCAGGGTGGAGGGGTAGGCAGACTCACCCCTGCCCCTTGAGAAGCCAGGCTTCCCAAGTGCCTCTTCCCAGAGGCATGTGGGTTCTGGGGGTGGGGGTGGGCTTGGCCTGCTGAGTTGGGGAGTGCTGGAAGAAGCAGCCATCTCCTGGGTGCCTGGTCCCCCAGCACTGGCCTCTAGGGGCCCAGGTCTCTGACTGTGAACCCTAACTATCCTGTGCCCAGGAAGAAGAGTATCTGGTTAATGGTGCCCATTCTTCACCTGAAAGTGGCCAACCTCCCCATACCCCTCCTGGAGGGTGGACTTGACCTCCTCCCCATTTGCCCTCTCCAACCCTTTCCACTCTGCATTTCTCTGGGATTAAAAAAAAATCTTTTTAATGTTTATTAATTTTTTGAGAGAGACAGACAGTAGGAGCAGGGGAGGGGGAGACTGAGAAGGAGACAGAGGGTTGGAAGCAGGCTCTGTGCTGACAGCAGAAAGCCTGATGCGGGGCTTGAACCCACAAACTGTGACATCATAACCTGAGCCAAAGGCAGATGTTTAACCAACTAAATAACCCAGGCGCCCCTCTCTGGGATTTTTAACTATGATTATGGTGATAAATCTGGCTCCTAGGAACCTCTGAAGATGTTTCTTCGGTGCCTATGTGTTGAGTTCAGGGCTGGTGGGGTTTTCTTTGTGATGCTGGTAGGTCTGTCCTCTCTGGGCTCTCTGTTCCCCTTGAGGGGGGGTGCCCTAGATTGGGGTTGGACTAGGAAAATGTCCAGCTTTGCCCATGATGGTCACTCCACACTGCAGGCACAAGTGGTCAGCTCTAACAGGCCTGTGCTGACCTGTCTGCACAGAGCCCAGAGGAAGCCCCCAAACCAGCCTGGGTTGGCAAGGAGCCTTCCCTGGAGGAGAGGACACTGAGGGGAGTTGTGAGGGTGCAGGTGGTGGGGAGAGGGGGTTCAGGTGGAGGAAACAGCACGTGCCTAGACAGGGAGAGGGGCAGGAGGGTATCAGACATTAAGTGTTAGCAGACAAGGGACAGAGGCTGGGGGTTGGCAGGGGTGCCTTGCACTTCAGGGTGAGGAGCTCTGACTGTCCCCATAGGGGAGGGTGGGAAGAGGGGGCTGGAGGTGGTGACTATGATCTAGACAGGACCCATCAAAGGCCTGAACTACAAAGGGCGACTTGATGACTTGCCCTTAGGTCAGCGACTCCCATTGCGTGGAATCAGAGCAAGAATCATCATGGAAGGTGGCCTGGATCTGCTCTGGGGCCTTTCCCACCTACCACACTGGCAGAACTGAGGGCAAGGCTGGGAAGCGTTTCTGGAACTGCTGTGGAGGTGGGACAGCAGAGTGGGAAGAAGAGAAGGAGAGATGTGATGGGGGACAGCACTCCACTGTTTGCACAGTGTGGGCACGGTTGGTGGCCCCTCTTCACCTCAGGCACCTCCAGCAGGCTCGCCCACCCCCTCGGACCTCCCTGCGGTCCCCAGGCAGATCCCTCTCACTGGGACTCTGGACTGAGAGGCTGAGGGGTCTCCCCAGCCCCAGCTGAGTCTCCTGGACCTTCTCGGGCCCTCAGGAGGTCAGTGAAACAGAAGAGTCAGGGTTTGAGTGTCTCAGTAACTAGACACTGAGTCTTCCGAGTGTCTGAGGAAACTTTTCTCATTTCTTAAATCCACGTGACCAAAAGGAAACAAACCAAGGGCTGTTGGCCCCTCCCTCTACCTTTTTTTCTCCATTGGCACAATGGACGCCATACCTGTAATGGCGGGTGTCCCGGATGGGCCGGTCAGGGCTCAGCTTGTCACTCTCTAGCTGGTTGAAGGCATGCTGCCTGTAAGGGTCCTCTCCGGCCTTCAGCTGCTTGGCTGCCAGGTATGCCTTCTCGTCAAAGCCTCTGGAGGGCGTTCCTGTCACCTGAGACAAAGGTCAGCATCAGAGAGGTCCCAGGCAGGAGCAAACAGCAGCCACTGTGTGGTCAGTGCTTACTACTAGCCCGGAGCTAACTGCATCGCCTCATTTGTCCCTTATCCCAACTCTGTGAGCAGGAGGTCGTTATTTTCCCCATTGTACAGACAAGCAAACTGAGGCTCAAGAAGTAAAAAACAGTGCCCCCATGTGTATAGGGAGTCTATGGGACCTCTCTGTACTTTTTGCTCAATTTTGTGTACCTACAACTGCTCTAAAAAAATTAAAAGAAATCTATTATTTTTGAAACCCAAGGTCAGAGCTAGTAGGTTATAGGTTCTGGATTCAAACTGGTTGTTCTGACCCTGAAGGTCATTCTCTTGATCAGTGCTCTTTGCTGGATTTGGAGAAGGTGATTCCCAAGATGGGGGGTCCTGAGGGGACCACCAAGCAAGCTGGAGGTTCCCAGGCAGGCTGCAGCTTCCTGGACATGAACTTGGGCCTGATACTGGGCTCGGCATGTAGGAAGTGCCTAATCAGTAAAACACCGAGAGCGTGGACTGGCTGCTGCACAGAGAATCCCTGTGAGGACAAGCAGGCCCCTCCGGGCTAGTGTGAGAGCTTCTAGAATGCAGATGCAATGATGCACCTTCTCGGGGACTCGTGTGTGCTGCTGAAATAGCCCCATGTCAGAGCTGCTGGCTCACTGGTGCTAAGTGCTGGGGGGAGTGACAGATGCCTTGGCCCAGCCTCTCTCCTCTTCGCCACACCCCACTGTGTGCTCTCAAAGTCCCCCCGTGAAAGACCTGAGGGAAGGACACATCTGAGATGAATGGATAGATAGATGGATCCTGACATCTCCTTATTTGAACCAAACTGCAGGCCGGACGTTTCCCAGGGTGCCTTAAAATATCACAACCGTGAGGCATCCCAACTGCAACCCTTCCGCCTAACCAGCAGCCTGGACGGGAGCTGTGGGCCCCCAGGTGAGGATCTGTCCATACATAGATTCTCTGCATGAAGACCCCGTCACAGGCCTAGCCCCAGAGGGATGGTCCCTGGAAGGCAGCCGGACCTGGGGAATAGGAGGGCAAGGTGTTGGGTGATGCTGAGAACATCCACAGTGGCCCAGGGCCTCCGTGTTCCCCTGGGAGCCCAGGGGACTTGAATCCTAGATGGGTAGGAGGTTGTCCAATTTTGGGAGTGAACACGAGAGGTCCTCTGTGTCCTCCCCCTGGAGAAGGTTGGGCGCTAACTCTACCCCCACCCTGGCTCCCTGCATCCTTCCCAGCACAGGTCAGAGAAATGGAAAGCAGCCTCCAGTTGATGGCCGAGGTAAAATAAAACAAAAACTGCAGAAAGCTCCCAGAGGGAGAGGATGCCACTTTATTATCCTGCAAGTCAACTATGGGAAATAACCGTGTTTATTTATTTAGGACTCTGGCCACTCTGTGGGCTCAGGAAACCTCTGAGCCCTCATCCCACACTCGCCCATCACCCAGTAAACATTTATTGAGAGTGGCCCATCCATCAGGCACTGGGACACCCCTCTGCACGTGCCAAGGCCCATCTGATCATTCATTCATTCAGGAGTGCTTGAATTCACTCACTCCTTCATCCAGCCACTCATTCATTCAGCAGAGCACCACTGGGCACTCCTGGGTGCCAGAAGGATGTAATCCTTTCCCCATCCCCAGGCAGCTGCCTTCCTGCCTCAGAGAATGTTGTGGAAGAGCATGGGCTCAGTCCTTTCAGGGCCTCAAAACTAAGCTAGACATCCTCAATGTTGTCCAGAAACACCTACTGCTCCCTCAGCAGACCCATCGCGTCTGATGCTCCAACCATCCTCCACTGTTAGACCCTTCACTTGTGAGCCACCTTGTGAAGAAGGGGAAACAGCCCCTGCTCCCTCCCAGAGGTCTTAGCTCTGCTTTCACGTTGACCCTGCATCTCTGGGGCTGGGAGCTGAAACATTAGTTGGCCCTGAGTCAGCCAAAGTGGAGGAGAAACTGAGGAAGGGTAGGACGTGACCTCTGAGGGGCCTTAATGTCCTCTATCCAGCGCCTCCCTGGCCTTACTCAGCAGACACCACCCAGAACTCTTCTACCTGGTATCTAATCCCAGTTCACACGTCCACATCCACAGCTCATTTCCTTTGGCCTTGTTCTTGGATCTTGAGACTTACAGACCTTTGATTGTCCCATGGGTACCTTTAATCCAACACCTCAAAACAAATTCCTCCCTGGTCACCAAAACTGCTGCTTCTCCTGCATCACCTTTTTGCAGAGGTGGGCAGGGCTGACCTCCTGGTCCTCTAAGTAACATGTCCAGGGGTCATCTCTGATATGCTCCCCCCGCCCTTGATGCTCTGCAGCCTGATGGAGATCCCTGCCCTGGGCACCTACAGCAGTGTCCTATAGGCATACCACTAGTGCTAAATTAACAAATATTTCCTGAAAGTCAGGTATGTGCAGACACTGTGGAAGAGGCTGGGAAGATAGAAATATACAAAAAGCAGTATGGACCCCGGGAGAGAAATCTAGGTGTCCTTGCTCCCCCACCCCATGCCAGACGTGGCCATGGAAGATGATGACGAGATCCCCACCCTCGAATTCAGATCACAGGTAGTTGGAGAATGGGCCAAGAACTCCATCCCACCCCAGCCCTGGCTGGAACAGTCCAGAGATGGCACATGCATCATGGATTGGTGACCAGCGATTGCTATTCTCCTTCTCCCCTCTTCTAAAGGGGAAGTGTGTAGCTGTTCTCCTGTTTTCCCACCCACACTGCTTACTAAGCACATTGGCGAGGGATAAATGCATCCTCTGGCTCTAGGTTGCAGGGCTATGAGGAGTTATATCTGGATCAGCCTGAGAGACCCAAGATCCTGGGCTTGGAGCCAGTTGGAGCCTCTGGATGGGAGGTGCACTGCTGTCCTTTCTGGAGGGGACCAAGGCACTTGGAGCTGTTTGTGGAATTCCTGTATCACGTAGCACTGATGTCTGTGCTTTCCTTCTCTCTCCTTTCCACTAGATGGTGAGCTCCCCACCTTTGGGCTCCCAGCACCTGGCACATAGTAGGTACTGAGTGGGTATCTGCTGAATAAAGGAACACAGGAATGAATGAACAAACAAATGAACAAATACCTAAATATTGTCCCTGCTCTCAAGTATAACCAACAGGGAGAAAAACACAGAGAACAAATGGGAGTCCTTGACACATCATGTGACCTTCAGTGGCTTTCACTCCCCCCAGGCACAGTGGCCCCGGACACTCTGTGAGGGGGGGCTCTGTTAACACTGGACTCAGGTTCTGCCATTGCTACCTTCCCAGCTCTGTTCTAGCCACACTAGCTTCCTTGTGTTCTTGGAGCCTGCCGGAACCCTTCCCCTCAGCCCCTCTGTTCCTTCTGGAAGGTTCTTCCAGATGTCTGCATGGCTCCCTCCCTCATCCCTCCGCAGGACGCTGCTCAAACCTTGCTTCGTTGGTGAGCCTTCCTCAACCACTACTTGTTGCGCCATGACCTCAGCCCCACCCTCACATTCCCTAACCTCCTCATTGTTCTATATTTCCTTACAGCACTTGGTGTCACCTGATGTTCTACATGTATTCTGCTTATTTCATCTTTTTGACTGCTTCTCCCCAAGAGAATATAAGCTTCACAAGGGCAGGGATCATCTGTTTTGTTTAGTGCTGGATCCCAACCCCCAGAACAATGCCTGTGTGATGGTAGGCTTCAAAATCAAAGGCTAATGAATACATGAGCGATGAACTATTGTGGTCTGACTCCTCCCTCTTCCCCTCTTACTCGTGCGTACTTGGCTAACACATTCATTGGAACCGAGATGGATCAAAGTCGGTGGCAGGGTAGTTTCTGCTTGCCTTGGGGATTTCCTTCCCACTCCAATCTCCTGGTGGGGCTGTTAATCACTGTCCTCCTGCCCCACCAACACCTCAGTCTCTACCACGGGGATACGCACAAGGCCCAGGTGAGTGCACTCCTGGACACAGGAATGGGTGAAGAAATCATCATTTGGCTCAGTTTGGGCCCATCATAATCCATCCTGAGAACTTTTTTTTTTTTAAGTTTATCTATTTATTTAGAGAGAAAAAGAATGTGCACAAGCACACAAGTGCAGGGAGGGACAGAGAGAGAGGGAGAGACAGAATCCCGAGCAGGGTCCTTGCTATCAGCACAGAGACCCATGCAGGGCTCGATCTCACCAACTGTGAGATCATGACCTGAGCTGAAATCAAGAGTCAGAGGCTTAACTGACTGGGTCATCCATGTGACCCCATCCTGAGAACTTTCTGTAAGATGCGCTCTTGGGGCACCTGGATGGGTGGTCCAGTTAGTTGGGTGTGTGACTTTTGATTTCAACTCAGGTCATGGTCTCCAAGTTCATGGGATCAGGCCCCACATTGGGTTCTGCACTGGCAGCATGAAGCCTGCTTGGGATTCTCTCTCACCCTCTTTCTCTGCCCCTCTCCTGCTCACACGTGTGTGTGTGTGTGTGTGTGTGTGTGTGCACGCTCTCTCTCTTTCTCAAATGAACATTAAAACAAACAAACAAACAAACAAACAAATACAATAGGCAGGTTAAATGTCATTACTACCCAAAGCAATCTACACATTCAATGCAATCCCCATCAAAATTGCACCAATATTCTTCTCAAAACTAGAACAAACTATCCTCAAATTCATATGGAACCACAAAAGACCCCGTTTAGCCAAAGTTATATTGAAGAAGAAAACCAAAACGGGAGGCATCACAATACCAGACTTCAGCCTCTACTACAAAGCTGTCATCATCAAGACAGTATGGTATTGGCACAAAAACAGACACATAGACCAATGGAATAGAATAGAGAACCCAGAGCTGGGCCCACAAATGTACGGTCAATTAATTTTTGACAAAGCAGGAAAAAGTATCCGATGGAAAAAAGACTGCCTCTTTAGCAGGTGGTGCTGGGAAAACTGGACAGCAACATGTAGAAGAATGAAACTAGACCAGTCTCTTACACCATACACAAAAATAAAAT
>NC_043708.1:30798220-30849404 GCF_006229205.1 Suricata suricatta
TATTGAATGCTGAAAATGAACTGAGAGTTGAAGGGGAAGGGGGAGGGGGGAAGAGGTGGTGGTGATGGTGGAGGGCACTTATGGGGAAGAGCACTGGGTGTTGTATGGAAAACAATTTGACAATAAAATATTATGGAAAAAAATAAAATAATATTCTCTTAAAAAAAAAAAGATGAGCTCTTTCCGTCATCATGGCTAAGCTTGGAAGGCAAGTCTTCTTGACCTGAAGGCTTCTATCACATGAAGAAATTTTGTCTGGAGAAGGAAGTCAAGAAGAGACAATCAAAGCCAAGAGACAGAAAGAAAGTGCTATAGTGATATTGTTTAGGGTCCCTGGGGCTAGTCATATCTGATTCAAATTCCTCTTGGGTTTTTGTGGGTTTTTTTTTTGTTGTTATCTGTCTATATCTATCTGCCTATCTACCTTCCTACCTACCTACCGACTGACCAACCTATCTACTAGCTCTCTATCCCTTTGTGTGTGTGTGTGTGTGTGTGTGTGTGCGCGCGCGCGCACGTGTGGCATGCTTAAGCTAGTTTGAGTTGACTGTCCTTCTCTAATAACCAAAAATTCAGGGATGTCAGTCCCTCAGTCATGTCAATGACTAGAAAACCATTCTCCAAAAGTAAGACACAAAATCAAATACCAAAACCAAAAAATGAGCCACCAATGGCAATGACACAGTTTGGTGGTGGCCATCCATTCAAGACATCAGGCTGGTCCCTGACATCTGGCCTAGTGATTTGAACCCAGAGCCAGGAGGGGTAAGCCCAGCCTTCTCCAGCAGGCAGGGCTGCGGTCAGGCTTTGGGGTGGGGGTGGTCCCATCTGGACCATGACTTAAGAGTTCCCTGGAGTTGCCTGGGCAAGGAAGGAGGGTTGGGAGATGGTGAGTGACAGCCTCCCAGGCCCCCCACAGCCCTCCAGCCTCCTCCAAGAGCTCCTGCCTGACATTTAGATGGTGGCCTCCTCCCCAGTTGGTCTTTTTGGGAAGTGCCCAACCCAGCACTTCCACATCCAACAAGGTCAACCACATCTGAAATTGTTTAAGCTGAAATAATGAGTCTGCTCTATAAAATGGGAAGAATGATTTCTCATCTTGGAGAGTTTTATTTTCAGTCCATCACTCAATTAAACTTTGAATCTTGCCTGACTTGCTTCAGGTTTTTTCCAGCTAGATTTGCTTACTTCTTCTTGACTGCTAAATTTAGGAAACAAACAGGAAAGGGGGAGGTTGAAAATAAGAAAGAAAAATGTTTTCCACCTAGTTTTTAGCAAAAACAGTTCAACACCAAATCTCCACACCTGGTAAACTTTCTTTTAAAACACACATGTACCCCTGAATTGAAGATATGAACAACTCAAACTCCTTTAAAATTTTTTTATGTTCTTTATTTATTTTTGAGAGACAGAGAGAGATGGCACAAGCAGGGGAGGGTAAGAGAGAGAGGGAGATACAGAATCTGAAGCAGGCTCCTGGCTCTGAGCTAGATGTCAATACAGATCCTGATGCGGGGCTTGAATCCATGAACCGTGAGATCATGACCTGAGCTGAAGCTGGACGCTTAAGTGACTGAGCCACTCAGGCGCCCCTCAAACTCCTTTTAAATAAGTGCTGTCTAATTTCCTTTTACTGCCAGTAAGACAGGTACCTGCTAGGCTTGCCTTTCATTAAATTTCAATGAAACTGCAAATAAAAAGCCTCTGGTTCTATTTTACCGATGGCTCCTGACTTTTTGTCTGAGTCTGCTGTAAACTCAAAACACCTGGTGAACAAAATGTGCTTCCCAACCACTCCCCACTCCCCTCCCCGGGGAGCAAGATCTCATCTGATGCTGCATCCCAAGCTGAAAGACTGCCATTCATCAGAGGGCTGGGAAACCAAGCACATGATTCACCAGCTCCAAGTGCAAGGTGTCAGACTCCACCTCTCCCAAATGAAAAGGCAGGTCCCACAGGGCCTCCCTCCCAGCAAACCCAAGCCTCTGGGTTCTGGGGAAGTAGCCAACCCGGCCTGGCCTACCAGTGATCCTATCCAACCTGACAAGATGCTGGGGTGGCACTGGGCCGAGGACCTCAGTGTGGGCACAGGGAACCTCGCCTAGGGCATTCAGGGTCTTCAGGAGACCTACCCCAGACAGTTCCCCATATCCCTTTCACTTGACCCCCAAGGCAGTTACATAAGGGTTACTAGTCTGGCCTTTGAAACCTGAGGGCTCTGGGCTAGAATGCCCGTATTTACTACTATCCGGCCTTGGGAAGTCACTTCTGAGCATGCTTCTTCATCTGGAAAATGCGGATTATTGTGAGGATTAAAGGAGATGATGTAGATAATGTGCTTAGCACAGTCTCTGGCACATACATTGTAATTACTAATTATTATTAGCTCACCTGCCTTATTACTAGCTGTTCTCAACCCTGGCTGCCCATTAGAATCAGAAGAATCAGAAGATTTAAAGAATCCAGATGCCCAGGCCCTACCGAGACCAATTAAATCAGTCTCTGGAGGTGGGAGCCTGGTGTCAGGAGTTCTTCAACCTCTCTGGGTGGTCCAGTGTGCTAGCAAGGCTGAGCCACTGTTTTATATTGAGACAGAATGGTGAGCAAGCGCTAGTAATGGGCTGGTGAAACCACAGGCAAAGGACCAGGGGAGACTTGGAGGTCATCTCCCCTGACCCTCTTCCCAAGGAGCCTTGCCATGAGTCTGGGATTTGGCCTCTGTCTGTACTGCCTCACCATCAGCAGAGCCAACTGGAACTCAGCTGGAGCCTTCATTGTTACTATAGAAACCACCACCTTGCTACACAGGCCTTTATGCCCTAGAGGCTCTAGTTCAACTACATGCCAAGGAGCACAGGATAAGGGCCACTTGAGAAGCCCAACTTCCCCTTAGATTTCCCACCACATCCTGACTTTTCCAAGGGTGCCAAGCACTGTGCAGTTTGACGGCACCTGTGGTCTCATCAAGAAAGAGGAGTGTCTTCCCCAGATGGTCTCTGCTCAGGGTCATGGTGATTCCAGGTACAGTTAAACTCCCTGGTCCCATTTCTCACACTCTGCTTGGCCCAGAGGTCCTCTAGGGGCAGAGGGATTCTGAGGGTGGGCAATGCAAAGGACGCATGGGGGATAGATCGGTTCCCAGTGGCTTGAACTTTTATCCAGCTTGAGTAGAGCATTCCTGGGTCTGTGAAGGGTACCAGCACCCTGCCTTACTGCCCCCGTCTCCCGTCAGAGCTGCTGCAGAGTGAGGGACAATTAGGTCTCTGCTGCAGTAATGAGCTCATGCCAAGTGCTCCCTGAGGGCCTACTATGCGCTGGATGCTACGCTAGGTGCTTACTTCCAGTTTCAAGTAGTCCTGCCAGATGGGTGCTCTTCTGATCCTGATTTTACAGAAGTCAACACTGAGGCCCAGAGAGATAAAATAACATGCCAATGTCACACAGCTGCTGAGCGGCTGGGCAGGGACTGGAATTGAGGTTGTCTGGTTACAGAGCCTAAGCACAAAGCTTTCTCTGTGTGTCTTCAGACTACTTCTGGGCGTAGATGTGCTTGGCACCCCCTTCCAGTACTGAGTCCCTTAGCGCCCAAACAAGCTGGCCTCTGGTGCCCGAAACACAACCAGGCCCTGAGAAGTGCAGGCTGGAGACTGCCTTCCCGCTGGGCTCAGGGTTCAGAGCATCAGCTCATGGCCCAGACGGGGACTTGCCCAGTGCTGTCATCTGTTGGCCTGAAGCAGGCATGGAAACACTTCTTTGCTTTGGCTAGAAAGGACATGGAAAAAATGAAAAGTATAAGACCTTGTATTACTCAGACCAAAACAGCACATAACTAAATTTCCTTGGGTCAGTCCTGGCCCTCCTTGATCTTTCCGGCCAGGCACGTCCTCAGGGCCCTGGCGACCTTCAGCAGCAGTGGCATCAAAGGGGGACAAAGCAGAGGCCTGTTCAGATTCTTGTCTGCTTGACCAAGCCCCCAAACACATGGCTCTGTGGCTGAGAAAGGAGGCGAGCGGAAAGAACTGCCGAGACAGGGCCACCTTAGGGCTCCCCGGGCCCCCACAAACACCCTCCTCGCCAACATACAGTACAGATCACACAAGTGTAATGTGTCAGTACTTGTGAGTTACCATTGCACTTCTGGTGTTTCATATTCAGAAACCACTGAACTTGAACCTATCAGATAACTCGGAAAAGAAAAGCAATAATCAGCCATATAATACATAGAACACATGCAGTATGACTATTTCAAGAGGGTCAACAGCCTCCTGCCTCACCCACTGAGGATCACAGCCAGGCCAGGATCAAGTCCAACCCCTAAGAGCTCAGCAAGGCCCCAGTCATGGGCTGGGCCTCAGTTTGTAACACTTTTTGGAACAAAGAGCCAAGTTAGAGTAATGAGCGGGCCTAGTACACGACTGGCACTGTAGATCAAACTTAGAGGTACATTCACATGTAATTACTATAATTAAACAATTAGGTTATACCCCCAATAGGAGAGAGCATTATAAAGGTAGACTTTTACTGGCAGAGAAGGACAGATACCATATGTTTTCACTCATATGGGGAACAGGAGAAACTTAACAGAGGGCCATAGGGGAAGGGAAGGGAAAAAAATAGTTAGGGAGAGGGAGGGAGGCAAACCATAAGAGACTCTTAAATACTGAAAACAAACTGAGGGTTGTTGAGAGGTGGGGGAGAGGGGGAAAGGGGTGATGGACATAGAGGAGGGCACTTGTTGGGATGAGCACTGGGTGTTATATGGAAACCAACTTGAAAATAAACTATAAAAAAAAAGGAAAAATAAATAAATAAACCTTAAAAAACAAAGGCAGGTTTTTATATATTTTTATATTTTATATTTTAGTTGACATACAGTGAAATATTGGTTTCAGAAGTAGAATCCAGTGACTCATCATTTGCACACAACACCCAGAGCTCAGCACAAGTGCCCTCTTTAATACCCATCCCCCATCTAGCCCATCCCCCTCCGACCTCCCTCCAGCAACCCTCAGGTTATGCTCTATCACTAGGGGTCTCTTGTGGTTTGTTTCCCTTTCTTCTCTCCGCCCCTCTTTCCTATATGTTCATCTGTTTTGTTTCTTCAGTTCCACCTTTGAGTGAAATCATACAATATTCTTATTTCTCTTACTTATTTTGCTGAGTATAATACACTCTAGCTCCATCCAAGTCATTGCAAACGACAAGATTTCATTCTTTGTGATGGCTGAGTAATATTCCATTGTATTCTCCATCTTCTTTATCCATTCATCAGTCGATGGATATTTGGGCTCTCCATAGTGTGGCTGTTGTTAGTAGTGCGGCCATACACATCGGGGTGCATGCATCCCTTCAAATCTGCACTTTTGTATCCTTTGAGTATACCTAATAGTGTAATTGCTGGATGGTAGGATCATTCTATACAAAGACAGACTTTTAAAATCAAATTAAGCAAACAGAAAAAGAAGGGGAGGGGGAACTGGAAAGAAAGCAGCCTGGCTCACACATGACTTTCTTCAAGGGGCACTCCACTGCTGGGGCCAGTACATGTCCCCACCCCAGCACCATGCCTAGATGGGCACCTCCCCCACAGCCCCACCTTCTACCTCGGTGCAATACACAACATGGCCAAAACATCTGGAAACGGGGATAATACTAAGATTTGTTAATGGATAGAGCTTTTTTGATTAGTTCTTTTAGGATTTGCTAAAGATGCAGTGTTATTCAAGCCGAAATCAGAGACATAAATCATCTGATCATGGCTCAGATCAATAGAAATGTAATGTTATGCACCTCATTCATTTCAGTTTCGCACAGTACACACCAAACCGTACATTGCTAATGAGCAACGACACAATGACTATGTCATGCATTATAATGTAATCTAAATAAACCACTTAGTATATACGTTTGTCCATGGTTTTCCTTGATGGCCATCCTGTGGTTAAACAGAACCTTAAAGGGAAGATGTGACTCATTCTTAAAAAAGAGTGATACAGAGGTATAACTCTTCCCTGACTTGATCTATAAATTTAGTGTAATTCTGTCTGTTGGGAGGTGGGAGGGGGAGAGGAGGATTCAGCCAGAGAATTTAAACATGAACGATCAGGAAAAATCTGAAAAACAAATGAATATAGGGAAATAGACCTACCAGATATTAAGACATATGAAAGACTGAAGACTTTATATAGCAAGATACTATTGGTAGAAAGCCAAACAAATCAATAAAAGAAAACAGAGAGGTTAGAAATAGAACCAAGTACATATGGAGGGTTGGCACAAGATATAGTTGCATTTCAAATGGCAAGGAGAAGGGAGAGACATGTTATTCTGTGAATGATGTTAGGAAAAGTGACCAGACGATATGGAAACAAATAAAGCTGAGTTCATTTCTTACACCAAAATAGATTCTAGGCGGCTCAAATTTAAATTTAAATCTTTTTTTTTTAAGTTTATTTATCTATTTTGAGAGAGACAGAGAGAGTGTGAGTGGGGGAGAGGCAGAGAGAAAGGGAGCCAGAGAATCCCAAGCAGGCTCTCCACCGTCAGCTCAGAGCCGGACACCGGGCTCAAACTCACAAAATGGTGAGATCATGACCTGAGCCGAAGCCAAGAGTCAGGCGCGTCACCAACGGAGCCACCCAGAAGCACTAAAATTTAAATTTAAAAAAGAAACTAAAAAGTATAAAGAAAAAGTTAGTTACTTTTTGTTCCTTTTGTTCTTGTTTTTTGCAATCTTGGATATAAAATCTAAATGTCACCAAAAAAGACCAAAAACTACATAAAGACTTAGGGTTTTTATAAGGCTAAAAATACCCCAAAGTCAAGATATAAACATCATGATGGGAAAAAATATTAGCCAAATATAGGCCAAACAAGTAACTAATTCCTTCAAAATGCTGGGCTCCTGGGTGGCTCCGTTGGTTAAGCGTCTGACTCTTGGTTTCGGCTCAGGTCACGATCTCATGGCTTTGTGGGTTCGAGGCCCACACCAAGCTCTGTGCTGGCAGTGCAGAGCCTACTTGGGAATCTCTCTCTCTCTCTCTCTCTCTCTCTCTCTCTCTCGCTGCCCTTCTTCCACTTGTGCTGTCCCTCTCTCAAAATAAATAAACAAACTTAAAAAAAATGCAAAGTGCTTTTACAAATCAAGAAGAAAGAACCAATAATTCAAAAGAAATGTAGACATAAAGGATGTGAACAAATAGTTCATAGAAACATGAAGTACAAATGACCAATAAGAAATGAAAAATGTTCAACTTCGTTGATTATTAAATAAATGCAAGTTAAAGTAAGATAGTTTCTTACTCATTTGGCAAATTCAAGAATAATATATATAATGCTCAGTCTTTTGAAAGTTTGAAGAAATAGGAGGCCTTTTATGTTGGTAGATTATAAATTGGTATGACCAAGACTGTTCAACAACATCATTTTAATTTTTTTTACCATTTATTTATTTTTGAGAGACAGAAAGAGACAGAGTGTGAGCAGGGGAGGGGCAGAGAGAGAGGGAGACACAGAATCTGAAGCAGGCTCCAGGCTCTGAGCTGTCAGCCCAGAGATCGACGAGGGGCTCCAACCCATGAACTGTGAGATCAGGACCTGAGCCGAAGTTGGACACCTAACCGATTGAGCCACCCAGGCTCCTCACAACATCACTTTATTTATTTTTATTTTTTATAATAACTGCCTTTAATGTTTATTTATTTTTGAGAGAGAGCGAGAGAGACAGCACACAAGTGGGAGAGGGGCAGAGAGAGAGGGAGACACAAAACCGGAAGCAGGCTCCAGGCTCTGAGCTGTCAGCATACACCAGGACGCGGGACTCGAACCCACGAATCATGAGATCATGACCTGAGCCGAAGTCAGAAGCTTAACTGACTGAGTCACCCAGGTGCCCCAACAATATCATTTTAAATACTACTTTTTGACTCAGTAGAAGTTCCATTTTTAGGAAAACCTCAACTTGGCTTTCCTGAGACAGTCACAGTATACACCCGTGCTTTCAGGAGCCCTTGTGAATTAGAATTTGTCTTAGTTTAGATGATATGATCCCTAAATTATAGTTTGGCATTACAGTAGAGTTCTAAATAAACATTAGAAGGAATAGTTATGTATGTGTATTATGATTCATTTTGTATAAACAGTTCAGAATACATGCGTATGTAAATGCACAGGTATATCTGGAAAAATACTCGGCAAACTGGTAAACAGTGGTCACCTCCAGAAGTGGCACAGGAGTGGGCTGGAAGATGGAAGAATTCTACCTTTTCCTTTATACAAACCTGGTTTTTTAATACATAAAGTATTCTTTTACAAATAAAATTCTTAATTTTTTTTGATGTTTATTTTTATGTGAAAGAGTGATAGAGCACGAGCAGGAGAGGAGCAGAGAGAGTGGGAGACACAGAATTCAAAGCAAGCTCCAGGCTCTGAGCTGTCAGCACAGAGCCCGACTCGGGACTTGAACTCATGACCTGAGCCAAAATTGGACGCCCAACTGACTGAGCCACCCAGGAGCCCCTACAAATAAAATTCTTAAAAAAAAAGATGTACCTTAATACTTTTCTACCTAAGATAAAAGAATTGAGTTAAATGATTTGCATCCTCAACATCATCATCTCCAGAATGAATCTCATATAAATAAATAGATGACAAGTAAGCCCTTTCTCATCTGTAACATGTGGGGGCAGAAGTGCCAGCCAGGAACAGGTTACTCCTGATGGAGAGGAGGGGAAGACAAGTTATGGGGAAAGAAAAATAATTTTCCCTTTACCTTTCTGAGTTCTTAGCTGAGACTCCTATCCTAAAAGATAGATGAAGGGTCTGGAACCCAATTCCAACATGGTGGGTTTTCCCCACACCACTAACAAGTAATTCTCAGACACCCACTGGGTGTCCTACAGTTCAACACAATTCTGACACAGTCTAGCTGGAGGTAGGCTCAGATCCCAAGGTTGGGGGCTCAGTCCCATGGACGGTCCACCACTTCAGATGCCAGTCATAAGCCAGGTTGTTACTTGTACTTCTGACGAAGTGGCTAAAAACCCACAACCCTACTTAAGGTTCATTTAATCTGCAAGAGCCACTCAGAGCTTACTACTTGATGGGTTTATTACCAAGGCTACTGAAGGCTATGAATCAACAATCAGATGAAGAGATACATAAGGCAACATCCATAACAAAGGAGCTTCTGTTCTAGTGGGACTTGGGTGGCGCATGAAAGCATTCTGATTCCCCAATCCGGCAGCTCTCCAGGTCCCCTCCTTTTGGCTTTTATGGAGGCCTCTTATTACATAGGCATGGTTGATTAAATCATTGGCCATTGGCAATTGATTCAAGTTTCAACCCCCTCTCCCATTCCTGGAAATAGGGGGTGGGACTGAAAGGTCCACCCCTCTATTCACAGGTCAAAATATTCATCCCCTTGGCAACCCGCCCCCATCCCAAAGTCACCTCATTAACATAATTGAGGACACGAGACCCAATTTTATAATAAAAAAATGCTCCAATTGCTCTTATCACTCAGGAAATTCCAAGGGGTTGGGAACTATGAGCCATGCACCATGGATTAAGACCAAAGATGCATTTTTTAAAAATAAATAGCAACAGATCAACAAGAGAAAAATAGTTTATTAACATGTATACATGGAAGATGCCCAAGGAAAAATGAGTACCTCCCCAAGGCACTTCGAATTCAGGATTACACATCATCTTAACAGGGAATCAAGATGGGGATGTAGACCTCTTAGGGGGAAGGAAACGCTTTTAGGAAGATGAATCGTCCCTTAGAAGTACCGATGGGAGGTATGGTTTGTGACAGTTTGTCTGGATGTGGTGTGGACCTCCAGTCTCCTCTCCCATGATAAAAGTCCATCTTCCTTGGTTGTTGAAACTCATGGGAAGGAGATTTATGACCAGTGAGTTCCTGAAACCATGACTATATTATATGTTAACTAACTTTGATTTAAATAAAATTTAAATAAATAAATAAATAAGACCACCGAGTTCCTTTCTGGAGAATCTGTGTTTAGGCAGATGATGAGAGAGAAAGCCTCCCCCTGCATTTGCTGGTTTTCAGATGCCTACAGCTCAAAATAATCAATATACCAAAGCAGTATACTTTGAGGTGGTGTTTTCTGCTACCCTTCAAAGTGGAGGCGGGAGGGCGCAGTATATGGGTGCGGAGCCCTAGAGTGTGGGTGGGTGCTGTAGCAGGTGAATTCATCCTTCAGGTAACGCTGGGAGGCCCAGCTGATGGCTCCTGATTTCTCCCCAAAGCACAAGCCTGACAGTTGAAAATGAGGTATGGGAGGGGGCGGAGGCGGGGGAAGAACCCAGGAAGCCGAACACTGGTCAAGGGCTGTTACCCTCACCTACACTCTAGGCACCGACCACAGAATACTCTGAAGAGACTGGTACTCTGGTATTTCCTTTTCCACTTGATCCACGTTTACCTTTTTTTCAAAAAACGTTTTGTAAAATGCTTTGTATGGTGTGCTTAACTTAGTAACTTGGTTGAAAGGGGTGGGCAAGCCAACGGGAGCTGAAAAGTGCTGTCAGTCAAGTCCCTCAGGCTAGCCCACAAGCCATTCTTCAGGCCTGAGGTAACCTCTGCAAACAGCAGTTTCCAAGGCTGCAGAAAGGAGGTAATGATGCTTACCGCCCAGGGGTTTCGAGCGCATTAAATAAAATCATCGCACCCGGTGGGTCCACGGGAGGCCTTCTCTGAACGACTGCATAAAATGAGGCGGTCTGAAACAGGTGAGCAAAGGAGAAAAAAAAAAAAGAGGCAAACCAAGGAACAGACTCTTAACTATAGAAAACTTGATGGTCACCAGAGGGGAAGAGTGGCGGGTATGGGTGAAACAGGTGATGGAGAATAAGGGGTGTGCTTGTTATGATGAGCACCGGGTGTTGTATGGAAGTGTTGAATCACTATGTTGTACACCTGAAACTAACATTTCACTGTATGTTAGCTGGACTTTAAATAAAAACGTAAAGAGAAAAGATTCAACAATTTTTTAAAAAGGAGAGGGTTCTGAGCAAAATGCTCTCTGAGGCCTCTTCCATCTTGAACATTAAATGATCTCTAACAACATCCAGTCACCCCATCATTCTTCAATCCATCTCTCCTGCAGATCCTGGAGGACCTCTGAAGAGCCAAGAGCTTCTTCGTACGTGACCTATAGCTGTTCTCGACACACAGTAGGTGCTCAGGAGATGGTGTCACATCAAGAAGGTATGTACATTGTGCCCCAGAACTGCAGGAGTGACGAGCAGCTCTGAGTGGCACAAAAGTGCCTCCTCCTTGAGCTTTGCACAGGAGGTAAGAATGCACGGGCTCTCCAGAATGGGGGAGCTGCAGGAGGAGGGTTAACCTGGGAGCCCCACCACTGACTCCTGCCAAGTGCCTGAGCTAGGCAGACGGGCATGCTAGCTTGGCAACCAGGGGTACAGAAGTGTGTGTTTTATTGCAGTTGAAGGGTCCTTTGTGGGGAATGACATTGGCGTAGGTTAATGGTGGATGGTGCTTTTCTTCCTTGACTAACATCTTTGAATATTACATTAAATTGTTTTTAAGTCACCAGAATGGATATTCAATTAGTACCCTTTTGGAAAACAGTCTGGCAGTGTATTTCTAGTGCTATATCCTTTGGCACACAGCCTTTTCTGTTTTATTCTATCCATTAGCCTCCCCTGGCCATGGCAGGGTGCCAGTTGGGCCCCAAATCTCCCATAGGTCCAGAAGGTTTAAATTTAACCTTCGGAAGGAGGGAGTAACTTCTCATCTAGGATTCCTATTTTAATCACTTAATTAGTCATAGACAAATTTTAGGCACAAAGATGTTCACAACAGTCTTATTTATAAGAATGAAAATTGGAAACAATCTGAATGTCAGCATCAGCGAAAAGAGGAAGCAAATTATGTCGCATCAAATTGAACAGAGTATTTAGCAGCCACTTACAATAATTGTTCAGGTCTGTGGGGAAATAAGCACACGCTCATGCTTTATTAGAAGGAGTATAAACTGGTATAAATCTTTTAGAGGCAAACATACCAGTATGTATCAAGGGGCTGAAAATGATGTATACATATGATTCAATTTCAGGAATCTGTCCTAAAAAAAATTATTAAAATGGGTTCCATTTATAATAGCAAAAGATTGTGGAAGGGAAAAAAAACCCCTAGATTTCCAGGAATCGAGAATTGGTTCAATAAATAATGGTAGAGCCCTTCAATAGAATACATTGAGATTATTTAAAAAGATTGTAGAAATGTATTTTTTCTAACACGGAAAGATGTTCACCATACAAAGTTAAGTGGAAAAATAGCAGGCTACAAATTAATATGTGTATTGTGACTCCATTTTGTTTATCTGGATGTTCTAATCTGTCTTAATGAATATTACCTGTGAAATCAAGAAAAAATAGCGTCAACAGTATTAGCTCAGAAAGCTCTATCACAGCACAGAAGAATGCTTGCATGGTATTGGGGAGGAAGGGGCAGACATAAATCGTATAACTGGATGACTGCAGCCTTGTAAAAATCATAGAGCGGGACCAGAAAGGCATACTGAAGAATAGAACCAGTGATCTATCAGGATGGGGAGATTATGGACGAGTTTTCTATCCTTTGAGTTATTACTATGTTTATGTAAGTTTTATTTGTTAAGTGGAAAAAACCCTCCTTTGAGACTTTCTCCTCTGTAGCCTCTTCCCTCCTTGGAACGACTGTCTTTATGGAATGCAAGGCTGCTTGCTAAAAAGAATGCCTTAAAACAGGCCTACTTCTTTACAGCTACTTTTACTTCTCCTGGGTCAAGTCTGCCATGGTGACCCCTTCTCCTTTTATGGCCTGCACGTTTCTACCCTACTTCTTACTGCAATTTTTTCAAAGTTTATTTATTTATTTTGAGAGAGAGTGTGCATGCACACAATTGGGGTGGGGCAGAGAAGAGAGAGAGGCAGAGAGAGAGAGGGAGAAGAGAGCATCTCAAGCAGGCTCCCCACTGCCCGAATGGAGCCCGATGCGGGGCTCAAACTCATAAACCATGAGATCATGACCTGAGCCAAAACCAAGAGCCGGACACTTAGCTGACTAAGCCATCCAGGCATCCCTACCCTATTTCTTATCAGCCTTGACTCCTGACCCCAAGCACCCAGATGCTGTTGGACTAGCCAGCCCCTTTTGGCTATCCTGGACCCCAAGGTCCCAACCTGCTCTCCTTGAAGCTTACTGCCTCAGGGTCTGGGCAGAACAATCACCTAACACTTATCACTAATAATGGGTTGATGCATATTTAACTCCTCCAGAAACAGGTGCTCACATGCACAGCTCTTAAGAGTACATCCCTTTGTGGAAAACAACATGGCAAAACTACCAAAAGCCTTAGGGGCACCTGAGTGGCTCAGTTGGCTGAGCATCTAACTCTTGACTTCAGCTCAAGTAATGATCTCAGGGTTGTGGGATTGAGAGATTCTCTCTCTCTCTCTCTCTCTCTCTCTCTCTCTCTCCCTCTGCCCCTCTCCCCCTTGGCACTCTCTCTCTAAAAAAATAAAAAATAAAAGAAATAAAAAGCCTTTAGACTGTTTACCACTTTTGGTCTACGATTCTGATTCTAGGGTGCTATAAAGACTTGCCATCATCGGTGAAGGTGTGGGTACAAGATATACTGCTCAGTATTTTTATACTAGTAAAACATTGGAGATAATCCAAATCTCCAACAATGGGAGCTTGGTTAGGTAAATTAGGGCACATAAGGTTGCTATGTAAAATATAAGATGCCTAGTGATATTAGAATTCCAGATAAACAATGAATAATGGTTTAGTGTAAGTATGTCCCAAATATTACATGGGATATACTTATTCTAAAAATGTATTCATTGTTTCTCTGATATTCAAATTGGAATACAGTGATACTAAAAAAGTATTCAATAATGTTTAGGGGCGAATGTTGGTTAAGCATCTGATTTTGGCTCAGGTCATGATCTTGTGGTTGATGAGTTTGAGCTCAGAGCCTGGAGTCTGCTTGGCAGTCTGTGTCTCCCTCTCTCTCTCCCCCTCCCCCACTTGTGCTCTGTCTCTCAAAAATAACCATTAAAATTTTTTTTTAAAAGTGACATTGGGATTACAAGTGAATTTTGGAAGACTTCCTGAAGACTTTTTCAGATGTTCTGCAATGAATTAAATGTATTTGCATGTTGAAAAAATTTTCTATTAGAAATATCTATCCTCTCAGATAACATTAACACTTTAAATGTCATTGAGCCTCTATATCTGTGATTCTTAAATGTGGGAGTTATGAACTCTTTGGAGATTTAATGAAAGCTCTGTACCCTAGTCTTGGAAGGTATACGCACACAAAACTTTGCATACAGTTACCTCTCCCATCCCTTCTTGTTAAGACCCCTCGGTCGATTTCTAGAATGCCATTCCTTTACTCTGCTTGCCTCTAAAGCTACTTACCCTGTCTTCATGGCAGTGGTTCTTTTTGGGGGGAAGGGGAGTGGTCACGTATCTGTTCTGAGGCCCTGTTGAAAGCTAAGGATTCTCCTCAGAAAATAAAGCACACACAGACCCACATGCTGCTGTGGGCAGCTTCAGACTTGCACTAACTCCCTGAGTCCATTCTTGGATTCTGGCTTCAGAACTCCTGGTGCAATCCCAAGCCTTTGGCACTCACTGAAGGCCTGACTTGGCTAATTCCCTTTAGGGACAAACTGGTTAAATATAGATTAAAAAAAAAAGAAGAAGAAAGACAAAGCCAGGGATAGAATCTAGCTCAGCACTCCCAGGACACTGCCACATAGCAAGCACTTCGAAAGCAATGGGGCAGGAGGTTGGGGGGTGGAGGGTGAAGGGCGGGGGGGGGGTGTCAGGAAAGGGGGGTGTGTGATGCAGAGGGAGAAGAATTGCTGCTGGAGAGCATCAGAGCTGGCAGGGGTCCCACGGACAGGAAGAAGAACTAGAAAGGAAATCCAAAGTTGGTGCCCCTCTTGTGTGATGTGTGCCTTTGGGAGGGCTGAAGGGGCAGGGAGGAGGTGGGGCGGATAAAGGAGTATTGTGTCAGCTCGGGGTCTGCCGCCCACTCCTTTTAGTAGCTCTCTTAAGCAGCTGCACAGTGAACCAACCGGATTAGCACCCCCCCCCCCCCGCCCATCCTTCAAGAACCAAGCAGTGGGGAGACAGCTGGGCGCCCAGGGGCCAGCCCCAAGGAGGGCGGGGCAATCTGGATGGAGCTTTTGCAACCTTAAATGGGCACGCCCTCCTTTCTAGAGACTCCGCCTCTTGGCATCTCTTAATAACGAACAAACAAGACTTACCCACATACCCAAAACACCTGTACAGGGTATTTTTTGCAGCACGTCAAGGAGTACAAAGTTATCTCCGATCCATTATTGACGTTAGACCGAAACATAGTCACCAAACCCGATGAACGTAATATAAATTTGCAGCTCTTTTCCGAGGGACAACACAACAATATTCCACAGAGGGGAAGTTCCAAGCTCAGGCTAAAGCTGCCTTTATCTTTTTTGTACTCCTATGTGGCTGAGGGGTGACAAGGGCAGCAGGTGCCGACGATAGCCCTGCCCGGTGACAGAAGCGTGGGCTTCCCAACACGTGTAAGGCCAACACAGACACCGTTCCCAGTGGGGATGCCAGTCATCTTCTCTCTCTTTACTTTCGTCTTGACAACAAAATTGGAAAGTTCCTCTGGAAGAATAAATATCTGAGGCAAGCCCTGACCTCTCTAGCCCACCCCTCCCCCCATGAAAAAGAAAGCAAAAAAAGAAAGAAAACAAAAAAACAATGGAAGAGACTTGCCTCACCAGTTATTAAACCTAATCTAAAGCCTCTGTAATCACAGCGATATGATGCTGGCTGAGGATGAAACAAAATGATCAGTGGGACAGAATATAAGTTAGAAATAATATATACAGGAACTCAGTATATGACAAACTGGCATGCTAATTCAGTGACGAAAAGATAGTTTGGCATAATTACTGTTGGCATAACTGGCTAATCATATGGAAGAAAACAAAATTAGTCCCTAGTTCACAACAGATACTGAAACAAATTTCAGATGACATATGAAAAAATATTGTGAAAAAATTCAGTAGAATAACTGAACATTAAGGAAGATCTTTTTTTAAAAAAATGTTTATTTATTTTTGAGACACAGAGAGTGTGCACGCGTGCACTACTGGGGCGAAAGCAGAGAAAAGAGGACAGAGGATCCAGGCTCGTGCTGACAGCAGCAAGCCCGACTCAGGGCTAAAACCCATGAACTGGGAGATCATGACCTGAGCCGAAGTTGGATGCTTAGCCTACTGAGCCACCCAGGCGCCCCAAGTGTGTTTAAATTTAAAACATATAGGGCACTGGGGTGGCTCAGTCAGTTGAGCGTCCGACTTCGGCTGAGATCATGATCTCATGGTTAGGGGGTTCAAGCTCCTGGTCAGGCTCTGGGCTGACAGCTCAGAGCCTAGAGCCTATTTTGGATTCTGTGTCTCCCTTTCTCTGCCCCTCCCCCACTTGCTCTCTCTCTCTCTCTCTCTCTCTCTCTCTCTCAAAACTAAATAAACGTTTTAAAATATTTTTAAAACAAGAAATAAAACGTATAGATCTTTGAGCAGTAATCCCAGTGTGGGAGCTTTACACAACAGAAAGAAAAGCATGAGTGTGTAAAGTTGTATGTATAAGTGTCTCTTCTAGCATGCGTATTATGTTGGCAAAGCCGAATGTCCATTAGTGGGGACCCATTAAACAAACCATGGTAAGACTGTCCTCCAAAATGAGGCAGACGTAAGCACCCTGTTTTGGAGAGAAGTCTCCAGTATTTTAAGGGGAAAGGGACCCTGGATGGGTCGTTTATAAGGGTGAGAGTCCATTTTCTGTGTAAAGGAGAGAGCATAGGAGAGGGGGCTAGCTGTGTGTGTGTGTGTGTGTGTGTGTGTGTGTGTGTGTGTGTGTGTGTGTGTGTTTCTGTGATCACAGGGAAAAGAAGTTGCTCAGCAGGCTGTTAATGTTTAGCTCGGGTAGATGGTATGGGGGAGGGGTGGGGAGAAGGGCCTGAAGCAGAGTGTTCATTTGCCCTTTAGATAGCTCTGTATTATTGCATTTGCTAAAACAGGCATGTGTGGCCTTTGCGATTTTTAAAAATCGAAGAATCCTTTTCAAAGAAAGAACATGGGCTTTCCTTCTTGCTTCTGCCATTCATGAGCTGTCTGACCT
Organism: Suricata suricatta; assembly: GCF_006229205.1. Lineage (NCBI taxonomy): Eukaryota > Metazoa > Chordata > Mammalia > Carnivora > Herpestidae > Suricata > Suricata suricatta. The sequence continues at coordinate 30,815,454 of NC_043708.1, forward strand.
GATGTCTTTGCTGTAAAATGGGGACAACGCCTGCCATATGGCTCTTGCTTCCCTGCTGGGATCTGCCAAGCTCTAGTCCTTCCCAAGTTGTCTGGCTGGGCCAAGGTTAGGGGCAGGGCCAAAGCCCTCGCACCGAGCACGGCCTGCTGGCCTTCTCAGGTGCTGGCCAACCGATGTCCTTGGCCTCTGCCATTGGGCAGTCATTGCTTCCTTCCCCTGTCTTGGCGAGACCCTGATCCAGGGACTCCTGCTTATAGGACTGTGTGGGGGCACTTGTGTGTGTGTGTGTGTGTGTGTGTGTGTGTGTGTGCGCATGGGCCTCTTGTGGGCAGCGTTGGTGTGCTTATGTATGTACACAGGTACGAGCGCTTGTGTGGACATGGCCATGTTTGTGCGTATGGAGCCTATGTGCGTGTGTGTGACACGCACACACACATACACACACACACACACACACACACACACACTTTGCATATAAAATTTCATCAGAAAGGCAGAGGAGTTCATCTCCAAAGGTTAGAGATCTGCTTGTTTGGTCACTGAACCCATCTGTGCTGTGTGGCAATAAGGCATGAAATGGCGCTCCCTGAAGTGCGCACGCTGTATGCTGAAAGCAGGCACTGGGGGACTTGGGAAAAGAGGGGTCTGGCACTCTGGGTCCTCGTCCCTTCATCTTGCCTCTGGGGCAGCTTTAATTCTTTTACCAGCAGAGAACAGCTCTGCCAGATCTTGAAACACAGCAGCCTTGGTGTATTAGGAGCAGACAGCGACAGAATCCGAGGGAGGCCTTTCTAGCAGCACCTTCTACCACCCCCCACCCCCAGCCTGACGACCGCCGCCCAGGGGGCTGTGAGTCATAGCACCTGGAGAAAATGCAGGAAAGGAAAGAAGGATGGGGGTGGGGGGTGTTCCGGGCCAAGGTGGTGGGAAAGCAGAATCTGTGCTTCTGTCCTCGTTTTCAGTCCCCACATCTATTAGATAAAGGGGTCAAGGATGTGAGGTAATGCATCCAGGAAAATGCAGAGACGTGAGAGAACCACAGCGCTTCTTCCTTTTGTTCTCATATTTGGGAGATCGGACATTATGGTTCTATTTTTTAAGTTTATTTATTTATCTTTGAGAGAGAGAGAAGAGAGAGCACAAGCATGGGAGGGGCAGACAAAGAGGGAGACACAGAATCTGAAGTAGGCTCCAGGCTCTGAGCTGTCAGCACAGAGCCCGACGCAGGGCTTGAACTCATGAACCATGAGATCATGACCTGAGAAGAAGTCAGAGGCTTAACTGACTGAGCCACCCAGGTCCCCCCAGATATTACTTTTCTGGTCTCCCTGAATCCTCTCCAACCAAGACAGGAGAAGAGGGAGGGACTGACAGTGTCAAAAGCTTCTGACAGAAAAGAAAGGTGAGGACCAGGAATTAAGGGTGGCATCTAGTGGGTTGGAGTCACTGGTGACCTTGAGGAGAGCATTTTAGAGGAATGGTAGGGACAAAAACCTGGCTGGAGTAGATCAAGGAGGAATGGAAGGAGAGGAGGCAGGCAGCGAGCATGGACAACCTTTTGCAGGGGTTCTGCTAGTTTAATGGTGGCACAGAGATGGAAACAGCACACCGCTTCCTCTGGGCCACGGTGCCCACACCAAAATGGGTCCCTAGGGGTGGACATCTGCCCTATCCACCTCATTCTCAACCTCTTGCGGACTTTTTAACGCTTTGTCCAGATTTTCCAGCTGTTCTCAGGGAAACGGCTGCTCTGATACATCATAACTGGGAGCAGAAGTGCAAGGCCTTGGCCTTGGGTCATGTCTAGAGCTGGGTCTCAGGATCACCGAGGACACAGGATGCCCCTTTGAGCTGGCACCTCCTCAGTCACCGCCCCTGTGTGCAGCCTAGTGCCCCAGAAGACACCCAATAAAGCCTCTAGCAGATGCCCACTGGGCCCCCCAATTTGGTTTATTAAATTGTCTTCTGCCACAAGGACCACTTACTCACAATAGCTGTTACCGTGGCAACCCAGCAACCAGCCTGCTGTTCTAGTTAACAGCCACGGGCCTCCCGCTGGCTATTTGGCTTAGCACACCCAGGGCAAGATACCCTCAATGTGGCTGAGAGAGCATGGTGGGGGGGGGGGCGTGGGAAGTGAGAAAGGGGAGCAGGAGGGTGTTCATGAGGTGCAGAGCTCAGTGCTTTCACAATTGTTCCATAATTCCTCACCAACAGGCTGGGGCTGGGACAGCTATCAGCTGACCGGTGCCGGAAGGGTCTCCACATCTCCTTGTGATGTAGGCCACACATCCCCCGCCCCCTCCACTCCCTTTCTATAGGCTAAGGGGGGCAGAGAGGGTCCACACGCAGCCAGAAAATTCTGCAAATGTGGAAGGGCACTGACCCTGAGGCAGCCCTGCCGCCAGGCAGAGTGGGCCCTCTGGAGGTGGTGTTGGTGGGCCCCAAGGTTGCTTTTGAGGAGCCATAACCCCCGCACCCTCCTGACTCTTCCTGAGAGAGGGGCTGCTTTCTTTGAACCAGGCCTGAATGGCTTTAGCATGACGTATAGTTTAGTGGCATGGGCCTTTGCAGTTACACAGATGAGAGTTCAAGCCTTGGCTCCGTCACTTGCTACCTGTTTAACAGCAGGAAGCTTACTCAACCTCTCTGGGCCTCAGTTTCCTTAGTGGTAAAATGAGGTGAGCACAGTCCCAATGTTGCTAAATTATGTCAAGGGTTAGCTGAGATTGAGTACATAAAGCGTGCAGCCCGCAGCCCCTGCCCAGAGCAAGCTCACTGTGAGTGGGGGGTATTCTCCTCCGAGTTGCTATTGTGATCATCAGGACGGTGATTATGTTGATTAGCAGTCCTAGAGGTTGAGGACAAAAGTGAGACCCTAAAGGAACCAAGATTGACAAAAGCAAACCTCAGCACAGTATATACACTAGGTTCTGTGTTTGTTTAAAGTTTTTCAAATTTATTTATTTTGAGAGAGAGAGCGTGTGAGCAGGGGAAGGGCAGAGAGAGATGGAGACAGAGAATCTCAAGCAGCTTGGGCACCATCAGCCCCGAGCCGACGGAGCCCCACACCCTCAAACCACGAGATCATGGGCCGCGTAACCGACTGAGCCACCCAGGCTCCCCACCCCATTTTTGCTAAAAAGAAATGTCAACAATGGATATCTTTAGGTGATGGTACTATGTTATTTTTCCTGGTGCTTTCTGTTTTTTCCAAGTTTTCTGAACCAAACAGGTATGGCTTCTGTAATTAGAAAAAAGCACATTTTTAAAAGGTTAGAGATGAGCATGAAAAATGAGCTACAGACTGAAAACCATTGAAGGGTGTACTTTAAGTGGTAAATTGTATGGTATGTGAATTCTGTCGCAAAAGAGCTGTTAACAAAAATGCTTTAAAAAACACCTCAAGGTGGGCAGGGAATCACCCATTCAAAAGTTCTTAACATAAAAATGTATAAACTAAAGCGAAATAAGAAGAGAAAGAGAGAGGAAATGAGGTGAGATCTGAACTATTATGCAAAAGTTTTTTTAAAAAGTTAAAAAGTCATAACTGTTGGCGAGAAAATGGCGACTCAAGTACTTGAGCATATTGCTGGTGTGGGTGTAAATCGGTACCGTTGCCAACGAGGGCAAATCAATGAAAATTACAAATGCTATGAATGCATATACTCTGACCCGGCAATTCCTTCTTTGGAAATTTATCTTATAGATATGCTGGTATAAGTGGGAAATGATGTATGTACAAGTTTATGAACCATGGCACTGGCTACGGAAGACTGGAAACAGCCCAAATGTCCACCAGTGGGTGGCTGGCTGAATACGTTAAGGTGCCTCCATACCAGAACCTCATAATGGAATTATAAGAAGCTCTAAAAAAATAAAAAAGAATAAGGAAATTATCTTCGGATATGAAGCTATATTATTCTAAGCTATGTTATTAAGTGAACAAAATCAAGGGGCAAAATAGTATAATAATATATGCTACCTTTTGTGTGAAAAGTGGGCAAAGGCTATATATATTCATATCTTCTTATATATGCCTTCTGGTAAAATACATGAAAATAACAGGAGTTGGAAGGCACTGAGTGAAAACTGAGCAGATGGGGGATAGAAGTTTCCAGAGTGAAACTTTTCACTGTATATCTTTTATACTCTTAGAATCTTATGAATACATTACCTATTCAAAATTAAATAAAAATTCGTTTGCCTGAAGGAAGACGTTAAAACTGAGATGACAGGACGTCTGAGAAGGGTCTAGATGAAACAGCAAGGGCCGATGGCTGTGGTGGCTCACTGCGTGGGTGACAGTTTTCACAATGAATTATTAAACTTTAAAAGGTTTTCATGATAGTTAAAAGGTGGAATTAATCTAAATGTCCATCGACTGGGAAACAAATAAAAAACCTGTGGTCTATCCACACAACAGAATACTACTCATCAATAAAAAGGAACAAACTACTAATGCCAACTGCAAGCGGATGCGCCTGAAAAGCATCCCGGGAGGCCAGAGAGGCCACACACCAGACCGTGTGACCACCTATTGGAGGGTTCCATTTACATGCGATGCCCCGAAAGAGGCAAGTCCACAGAGACAAAGAGTAGATTAGCGGTTGCCCCGGTCTGGGGTGGGGCCGGGAAGTGACTGCAAATAGGCAGGAGGATCGTTTGGGGAATCGTCATATAAATGTGTTAAACTTGATTATAGTGATGGCTGCACAAGTCTATAAATTTAGTAAAAGTCATTGAAATATACTGAGAACAAGTCAATTTTATGGTATGCAAATTATACCTCAGTAAAGTGAGTTTTGGAATTAAAAAGGAAGTGTTTTTGAAGATTTTATTTTTAAGCAATCTCTGCATCCAATATGGGGCTCAGACTCATGACCCCAAGATCAAGAGTTGCATGCTCTACCTGCTGAGCTAACAAGGTGCCCCAGTAAATTTTTTTTTAAAAGGAAAGGAATTGGGGCCACTAAGACATGGTGGTGGTGAAGTCCATGGGGTCCTGGCATTAGACTCATTGGATTAAAATGTCAGCTTTCCTCGTTTAGCTAGGCAAGCTACTTCCCTTCCAACATCCTCATAAGTGGTCTGCAGTAGCCAAGGCTCACAAGAATGCCAGGCACTGTTCCAAGTACTTTATATTGTTAACCCATTTAAGCCTCACAACTCTCCTGTGGTGATCATTTTACAAATGAGGAAACTGAGGACAGAGTGGCTAAGTGACTTGTCCATGGTCACACAGGTCCTTCAATTAGCAAGCAATAGGGCAGGTAGCCTGATTTTAAGGGCCAAGTGCTTAGCCAAGTACGGCACTCGCAATAACACCACCTAACTCAGGTTAGTATGAGAATTAAATAAAAATAATTAACACAGAATGCTTGATATACAGTAAGTACTCAATAAATGCTGGCCAAGGAAGAAACCACTATCAAATGGACTCAAATGGCTTGGGGTTGTCCAGTTGTATTTTGAAATGTTTATGCAGTAAACAGCCAAGTTTAAGAAATAGTCTGTCTGAGAGGAAAGTTCTAAAGCCTACAGTGTAGCCGTAAAGAAATCCTTTTTCCATCTGGTTTAGACATTAAGGGGTGGAGTCAGTAGAGAGGAGTCTACGCAATCCCTAATGTGTACCTCAGTGTCTGTTTCTCTGCAAGGCAGTGGGACAGTGTTCTGGCGAGTTTAGAGCGAAGCCTTTGGGGGCAAGACAGAATGGGGTTTGATTCCACTCCTCTACTGATTTAGCCATTGACCCTATGACAAGATATCTAATTTCTGTAAGGTCTCATCTTCCTCATCTATAGAATGGGTTAGGGGAAAAAAGTACTGCAGGTTGTGAGGACTACAATATGTGTACAGTGATCAACATAGGTTCATAGCATGCACTCAGTGCTTAACAAATGGGGGTGATGTCTTCTAAATTTTTCTCCCTATTGGGGCGCCTGGGTGGCTCAGTCAGTTAAGCATCCAGCTTCGGTTCAGGTCATGATTTCACGGTTCGTGGGTTCAAGCCCTGTGTCGGGCTCTGTGCTGACAGCTAGCTCAGAGCCTGGAGCCTGCTTCAGATTCTGTCTCTCCCTCTCTCTCTCTGACCCTCCCCTGCTCGCACTGTCTCTTTCTGTCTCTCAAAAGTAAATAAAATCATTTAAAAAATTAAAAAATAAAAAAAATTAAATTTCTTGTGACCTACAGATACATTTCTCTTGCAGAGTATTAGGAAAGCATTGCTCTTTGTAAAGGAAGATTGACCAAACACTTATTCCTCCCAGCACTGTGATCTGACTCTCCACATTGGGTCAAGGCTGCCCAGTGGGCCAACCCTGTCCTCACGCTGGAGGGACGGTGGGAACTGCAGTCACTGTCCCCAGGAGGCATCTGTCAGCTTCCCCCCAGGGTGCCTGCCAACCAAACAGGTGAAGGGAAGCCAACATCACAAGAGTAAAGAGCAAAGGATGAGGGACTGAAGTAGATCTGTGAGTCTGGAAAAAGAAATGTTGTCATGGGTAGGGTGGAGTAATTCTCTGCCTCTCCAAAGAGCAGAGGGAGCATGGCTGGGTCTGGGCAGGGGCAGGAGCCTGGGAGGGTAGGCATAAAGGATGACGTCCTGTGGGCCACAAGAGCAGCGAAGGGTGTGGAGGGGGCCCCGCCTTGGTGTCTTTAGGGGATGAAGAAGAAGCAGTCAGATATGCTCCCCCGGGGCTCTGGGATAGTGCTCCCACTTCCTACCCTGCACTCCCTGGCTTCCATCTCTTCTCCCGGGAGGAGCAGGGCCCACACTGGCAACACCATCAGGCAGCTGACCCACCTTTCCCCCTCCGTCCCAGGACAGAGGTCATAATGGGAAACAAAGAGGAAACCTGGCACACAGGCTAAGAGCATTAGCTTAAGAAGGAGACAGCCTGGTAGGGAGTCCCAGCCCTGTCCCTTAGTAGCTGTGTAGCCTTGGGCAAGTTGCTTAATCTCTCTGGGCCCCACTACCTACCCCACAGGGGTGTTGGGAGAAGAAAATGACATGGTGTGTGTAAAATGCTTAGCACAGTGCTGGGTGCAGAGTTCATGCTCCACCAACGGCAGCTATTATTCAGCTAGTGCTGAGGAGGCTGAGACAAAGACGACAGGTCCCCTTTGTCCCCCCAGGTTCCTGTCTAAAGGAGGAACCCGTCGGGACTCTGCCCGCTCTGTGCCTAGGAGGGACATCTGAACCGAACCGTCCCCTAGATAGCAGTGCTTGTGGTGTCGTGCCCATTATGGGACTCGGGGAACCCACTACAGGAACGACTGGGGCTCCCTATGCTTCTATGATTGTGCTGACAGCTCACAGCCTGGAGCCTGCTTCGGATTCTGTCTCCATCTTTCTCTGCCCCCTCCCATGGTGCTCTGTCTCTGTCTCTGTCTCTCTCAAAAATAAATAAACCTTAGGAAAAAAAAAAAAGAATAGGACAGGCAGAACAGGCCCTGGCCCAACCAAGCTATGTCTGTACCAACCCAGCTGTCTGTGCAGCTGATCTACCTGGAGACACCCAGTGTAGACATGTGGGAAAGTTAAAGTTGAATCCTCCCATGAGTCTTTAGGGACAAACTTCAAACATTTCTATGTAAAATTAGAAAACCAAACACCAGACCTTCCAAAAAGAATCTTCCTTATCCCTTAGCCCTAAGGTACAGACCATTGAAGTTGAGAATTTAAACATGAAAGAGGGTCACTGAGCCCCAGTGGGTCTGGAAGACCTCCAACCCCGTCTCCTGCCCTGTGGCTCATAGTCCCTACCTCCTCTGTGAATCATAAGGGCCAGGGAGTGCCATGTGTCCTGGGAAGGAAAGCCTTCCTTTGATTCCATTTAACTGTCATCAAAAACGTAACGGAGACGGAGGGGTTTGGCATTTCATTCTTTCCAGACTGGGTTGAAATAGCATTTTCATTCCCCACCCTCATTTTCAAGGGCTGGTAATTTTCTGAGGCCATTACCATTTGGGCTACTGTTTTTTCCAAGCCCAGAGGTGCAGTGCACAGGAAATTTTCTTCAGCAGGTCTGAGTGCTGGAAGGTGCTCTCGGGAGTCACATTCTTAATGTGACTTTCAATCACGTTCCACCATAGCATCTTGAGGTCAGTGAGAACATTACTCTTTTTATAACCTTTGTATTTGGTTCTGCCAGTTGAAAATCATCAACAGTGAAACCAAAGGGAAAAGTCTACGCTCATGTTTTGTCTTAGCTCCTCCAGGGAGGCAGGCACCAGAGACAGAGGATTGTGGAGTCTAGCCGGGCAGAGCTGGGTTGGGCTCCTTGTCGATGTCCTGTGACAGTTTTTTCTTCCCCCACCTTCCTGTGTGCCTGTGAGGCCATCTAAAATGTTGGTTTCCTGAGGCAAAGCGTCCTTCTCCTGGGAGGACTGAATGCAGTAAACAGCTGCCTCCTAGTCACCTTGCGAACATCGAGCAAGACGGTGTGGGTCAAAGTATAAACTTGAGGGCCCCTGCAGATGTGAGTTCTGACAATGAAGATGCACACTTGGGTAGGCAACAATAATTAGCGCTGTGGCACTGTCTTTCACTTTTAAGAATACGACATATTAGATCACTGACACTGACCAACAAAGCATACGGTCAATTGAGTTAATTAACAAAAAATAATTCATAAAAAAACAGCTCAGAACAATTTCTACACTGGGCGTGGAAGACAGTCTCTGTTTTGGGAAGCCAGTATCCATTTCCCCTTCTGAAGAGCCCTCTGGTTTCCTGGTAAGGAACTGCTTCTCATCTCTGAAGGCAACCTCACTAAGAGGGTAAATCCAAGGGTCTTTTCCCCTACCCACTCCAACATCACCACGGAAGCCCAAGGGGTCCTTGCAGGTTCTTTTGGAGACATCCCACTTCTTCCTGCCGAAGGGTAACCATGGGACATAAGTCCCGCAACAATATAATTGTCGGCTGAGTCTTCTAGCAGGTGAAGCCTTCGGAGGTTTTGACCACCTAACATGGGTGGTTGCCAGCCTTCCAGGTATCCTAGCAACACATCCCCCATGACTTAAGTTTGTCATACTAACTTACCACCAGAGACTCCAAAATGGCGCTCCCATCAAAGCCATGACTTCCACACAGGCTCAGCCACTCTCAGCCTCTCCAAGGCCTCTAGCACCTTAGCATCCTTCAGAGGCCCCCGTGGAAAAGCAATTAAAGACCTCTGTCCACTGGCCAGGAAGAAAGCCCATGTCAACATCAGACACAACCATGAGCCTGGGTCACACATGCAGTCTCTCACTCTCTAGGTGTTGACTTTTCCAGACCCTGGGATGAATTTTGAAGTTTCTCATGCTGTAGAGACTGACTATTTTCCAATCCAAAGAGTTCTGGGTTGGTGAAACCTACTGGAAACTTCTGGTCCTTGAGGATATACCCTATGAAAGGCCCATGAATCTCATCATGTCTGGGGGCTTCCTGGGGCCACACTTACTGGGCCAGGCTAGGAGTTCATTAAATGCAGAAGTCACTGCCTTACTGGGCCCTGGGGACACGCTGGTGCTGGGGTTACTGGCAGGAGTGCTGTGGTCTCGAGGGCCTGACATGTTAGCGTGGGTCGGCTTGGGTAGTGTCTCTGCTGAATTCATTCACCAGCAATTGCCTCAGAGGTTTCTTTGCAGCTGGCTGTCGACCCGTTCCAACTGCCTACTGGTCTGCCCTAATGCAGAACAACTGTCCTGCGGCTTTGTAAAGAGGCAGCCTGGTGTAGTGGGAAGAGCTGTGGCCGGAGGCTGGGCGGCCTGGATCCCAGCCTCGTCTATCCAAACAAGCTGTGTGACTTTCAACAGGGGACTGACCCTCTTCATTTCCTCCTCTGTAAATCAGACCACTAGGTGGCCTTCCAGGTCATTCCCTCAGATCCTAATGGCCTTCTTCCAGTCCCTGCTGGGAAGCAGGGTGCCGGGACTTGGGAGGGGCAGTGGCAGACACTTTGGCTAGTTTGCTTTGGATGTGCACAGTCACTAATTCCAAGGGACATCTTGGTTTCTTAGCACCACGGTCTTTCAGGACTCAGGTAGCTTCAGGGACAATTCAGTGCTCCTTGTACTACGAGGGCTTTGTCTGAGGCCTCAGAATTATTTACTCGATACCCAGAGAAGGATCAAGTGGAGACTTTTCTCCTGGATTTGGGCCCTGCAGTTAGGAGATTTGGTTAGCACATCTCACTCTTGGGTCGTTTCCAAGGCGTGGCTTCACCTCAGACCTGAGCACAAGAGGCAGTGTGGTCCAGGGGAAAGAGCTGTGGAGGCAGGAAAGGGGCATCTGTGTTGGCTCTGCTGCCCGGTGCTGTTTGTCTTCAGACAAGTCCCTCAACCTCTCTGCATCATTTTCCTCAACAGCAAAATGACAGAACTGGGCTCGATTTTATTCATTGATTGATTACGTATTCCCTGTAGCATTCGACATCAGAATGCAAAAAATCCTGAGTCGCTAAGGGAGGGGAGTGGGTAAGCCCTCCCAGTCCCGTTGAGGGACCCCAGGCCACCACAACAGCTATCGTTACTGTATTGAATTTCTCACCATGCCAAAAGGGAAGCACTAAGCATTGCTTAGTCCTCACCATTTGCTAAAAGAAAGCTTACCCATCAGTCAGGAGAGAGACGCTTCTCTCCTGCACTGAATTCTACTATTCACTCACCCTTGCATGCAACCAGCAAACATTTACTGAGCATCTGGGAGAGGCCCACTGTGCTGGGCCCACAAAACGAACCAGACCAGAGGCCCTGGAGATGGAGATTTTATCTTGGGGACTCTCACACAATGGAAATACAACAACAGTGTCAACAGTGATGGCTCAGAAGATGCTCACCGTAAAACCGAGGGTGTGGCCCAGAGCTGTAATTCTACAAGGACCACCCACCGGGGAGCAAGGCCCCAAGTCACCTCCAGGGATGCCCCTTCCAGGGACTTGGCTTGGTGGGTCTGGCGTGGTCTGGAAAACCAGGAGTGGTAGGTGACTCACACATTCCTAGACACTCTCTCAATTATTCAGCCTCCTCTCAGCTTCTGACAGGAGTGAGATGCCTGTCAAGCAAGGCTGAGCCCTCTCTGTAGCAGGCCTGGGGGACGAGTGTCCTTGGGGAAGGAGCAAATTGTGTTGAGATGCCAGGCAGTGCCTGGCTGCTCGTGCTCCTTTTCTTTCTCTATTAGAGCTTTTACATTTGGGGCACGTGGTGGGTCAGTCGGTTACGTGTCCAACTCTTGATTTCAGAACATGATCTCAGCATGTTGGGATTAAGCCCTGGGTCAAGCCCCATATCGCTGAGTGTGGGGTCTGCTTAAGATTCTCTCTCCCTCTTCCCCACTCATGTCCTCTCTCTCTCTCTCTCTCTCTCTGTGTAAAATAAATAAATAAAACATTTACACTTTATCATAAAAATTTTTAGACATGGGGCAGTCGATTAGGTGCACAACTCGACTTCAGTTCAGGCCATGATCTCATGGTTCGTGAGTTCCAGCCCTGGGTTGAGCTCTGCGATGACAGTGTGGAAACTGCTTGAGATTCTCTCTCTCTTTCTTCCCCTTCCCTACTCGTATGCTCTCTCTCAAAATGAATAAACATTAAAAAATTTTTAAACGTACTGAGAAGTTGAAAGAACTGTATATAGTGAACACTCACGCACCCCACCAGCATTTTGCTAGATTTGCTTCATCATCTACCTGTCCTTCCATCCAGACTCCCATCTGTCAGTCAGTCCATCTTCATGGTTTGATGAAGTCAAAGGAAGCTGTAGACTTCAGTGTATCTCACCCCTAAGTACTTCCAGCATGTGTATCATTCGTATCATTCACTAGAGTTCAAATTTGATTAAGGTTGTATGTGTGTGTGGATGTAAAATCTTAAGAATACCTTTAAATGAATGTTGATAAATGCATACAGCTGTGTAATCCACATCTCTACCAAGAAACAGAACATCAGTATCACCCCAGAGAGCTCCTTCATCCATGCCTGTTAAAGGACTCTGTCCCTTGTGTCCAGCCCATCCCCACACCTCCCACTGCCTTAATCTGTGTGTTCTGTGCTGTGTGAATCTGAACACTTTGATGTAGCATCTAGGTGTTAACTAGTGACCTTTAATCTCTGTGGCCAGGTTTAGCAGGATGACCCGGGCCAATCCTAGTCTCTCTCAGGAGATGGGAAACTGAGGCTACCCTGGCTGGGCAAAGACACTGGGCTTAAGGTAGATCTGGGAGTGGAGTCACAATGGTCCATGAGCCACAAAGCACCAGAAGTACAGAGAAGGCAGGGCTACTGAGAAACACGGGTATGTGCCCAGGAGACACAGAGCCTGTGTGTGAGGAGACGACGTGGTCCCTAAGGGAGGGACAAGAGAAGGCCTGTTTCCTTCAGGTCTCCAGTGTCTGAGGAAACCTGGAGGGGTCTCTGTGTAACTACAACAGCGCCCCTGAGAGATGAATGCAAATGATGATACATAAAATGGTTTGTTTTGCAAATGAGGGATCTTGGGACGCCTGGGTGGCTCAGTCGGTTGAGCATCCAACTTCGGCTCAGGTCATGATCTCATAGTTCATGAGTTTGAGCCCCGTGACGGCCTCTATGCTAATATGTCAGAGCCTGAAGCCTTCAATTCTGCGTCTCCCTGTCTCTCTGCTCCTCCCCTACTCACAGTCTGTCTCTGTCACTCAAAAATGAATGCACATTAAAAAATTAAAGGAAAAAAAAGAAAATGAGGGATCTTTCTTATATGACAGCCATCGTATTTCTGTGTGGGATGGGTTAAAAGTATAACCTAAATGTCCCTGAAAATGGTAACAATAATAAATGACATCAGCGTAACAAATGATAATAAAGCCATGTCCAATATGACAGGTGTTAATGCATAGTCCCATCTGATCCTCACATCAATCTTCTTTTTTTGTTAGAGAGAGACAGCACAAGTTGGGGAAGGGCAGAGGGAGACAGACAGAAAGAAAGAAAGAGAGAGAGAGAGAGAGAGAGAGAGAGAGAATCCCAAGCAGGCTTCCCGCTGTCAGCACAGCCGGACGCAGGGCTCAAACTCACAAACTGTGGGAATCATGACTTGAGCCGAGATCAAGAGGCGGATGCTTAACTGACTGAGCCACACAGGTGCCCCTCACAGCACTCTTCAAGTAGAGCCTCTGTGCTTTCACTGTTCCCATTTTGCAGTGGAGGAAACAGACACAGGACAAAGACATAATTTGCCCAAGTTCATGGTAAGCTGCAGAAGCAAAGCTCCCCACCCTCGGGAATTGCGGGTCTTCCTGTTTTGCTGGAAGAGCAGCTCGTGCATCTGAGCAGGTGCTCCGTGGAGGCCCCAGCATCGGGTGCAGGGTGTGTGTGGCAAGTTTTCTCTCTTAGAATAGTTGTCACAAGTGAGCAGCCCACGTGTAAAGAGCACCCTTGCTCTGGCTCTTGACCATCACCTTTCTTGGCAGGCGCGGGCAGTGGCAGCCCAGGGTGGGGGGGCGCCCTCAGTTATACCCACCTGTGTGTCACCCAGCCCCGAGACAGCTGTGTTTATCTGTCCTTGCTGATGGTGACAGGCCCGGGGGTCCCGAGGCTGGATGGTGGCAGGGCAGCGACACTGCTAGCATCCAGGAGGCTGCTCTGCCCCCATCCCCATTCCCTGTGGCTGAAGAGCAGGCCCACCCCCACAGCAGGTGTTTGGGGCAGGAGTTATGAAAGAGGTGCAGGCTCTCCAGGGCCCCTGCCAGCTCTGAGAAGTTAGTCCCAGGAAAAGGCCAAAGAGATTGTTCAGCAAGGCAGGTGTGAGCACCCCAAAGCAGGAACCCATTTTTCCAGGCCCCTGTCATCACCTATTCCCACACCTGGGGGACAGAGGCCAGGATGTCTTGTTCACCTTTGATTCCCTGGTACCCTGCCTGGTAGGTGACACACAGTAGGTACTTAATGAATCTATCTGAAATGAATGAAGACATGACACCGGGAAACCGAGAAAGCAAAGGGATAATAATAACAAAAGTAAAGTAGCATTTACCAAGTGCCAGGGACCATTCTAAGAGAATACTCACAGTGAGTAATCGAATCCTGGTGATCACCCTGTGATGCAGGTACTGAGGCACAGATAGGTTAAGTAACTTGCCCAAGATCACACAGCTTGTAAACAGCGGAGCTAGAGTGCACGGTCTTAGCTCCTGTGATTCCCAGCACCCTATCTTTCCTACCCTAGATAAGCCTCCTGGCATATTACACCGAGTTCCTCCCCTGCCTGAGGCCAAGTGTGAACCTAGCAAACACGCCGATGTCCTGGCCACCCAGACATGTGTGGGGCAACCCACAAGGGCCATGTCATGAGCAAAGATACAGCGGCCATCCCCCAAAGGTCAGCCTCCCTCCACGTCTATCAACATTTGCTGCACACCCGTTGGGTGCCAGGCGCTGTCTGGTGAAACAAGGCAGACATGTTCTAGGCTCCCCAGGGGACCCAGATGAGTGACACTAGTGGATCCATCACGGGTGACTTCTCTGGGCCACACGCCATGTGTATGATGGAGCTCTTTTAGTGTGCCTCTCAGGACTAATGATGCCCGTGGCACAGACGAAGAGATGGAGGCTTGAGCGGTCGGGTCACTTGTCCCATGGTAACGATACATACCGACAGCCATCTGCATGGCAGGCTGTGTTCTGGTGCACAGAAGTGCACCCACACCATCTCTCCTCCCGTGGGCGGCACGTGCCAGGGGAGGGGTGAGATGGCGAACAGTAAGGAGTGCATATGCAAGGTCACTCCCAGGACTGACAGCCGTGTGGAAGGCAATCACACAAGATAAAGGACTGGAGAGGGCTAGAGAGAGGAGCTGGCCATGGTCAGCTTAGGAGCAATGGGGGGCCCTGGGCAGAGGGATAGCCGTGAGCCTGAGGCAGACAGCTTGACTGTCTTGCCCATGGAAAGACAGGAGGGCAGTGTGGCTGGGGCACAGCGAACAGAGGGAACAAAAGAGATCAGTAAAGGAGGGGTCTCGAACCAGGTCTGAGGGTGTGTTCCAATGCATGACACTGTGTCCGCAGGCAGCATGCAAGGGAACCCCACAGAAATCATCTCTAGAGGCCAACGGTGGTCTTGGGTTCCAAGTCCCTCTAGAGGGTCTAAAACCTCACCCACAGCTTGAGCTGTCCCCATGTGAAGACAAACCAAATCAGCTAGTGCAGACATCAACTTTGTCAACTCCAACATCTCTCAGCGGTCCTTTGGGGGCAGATCCCAACACGTAATTTATGAGAAGTCACAGTCCAAACACTCAGTCATTGAAGTGCTCTGTGTATGTGAGCACTCACCAGTAGGAAGTAATTTCAGAATGAATATAGTTTTTCTAATGACCATCATAATGGTGTGAGGTTTAGACAGGCTCAGCTCCTACCCCGCACCCCCACGCCTGGGCAGAGGACTGTATCTGGAGGGAAGAGAGACTACGTTCGTCCCCAGGCATGAGAAATATCAGGTGTCACAAACACCACAGACCAGCGTCCTGGGAGAGGAGAGAGTGACGTCAGTGTTCCTAAGCAAGCCTCGTCTCTCCTGGGTCCCACCAGCAGCTCAGGAGGACGGAGGGCTGGGTTGGTGTCATGACCACACAGCCCCACCGGCTGGCCCCAGGGAAAGAGACTTCCGCCACCAGAGCTCACAAAACACTGGAAAGCTGGGAGAGTGGACAAGCAGAGCACTGGGGTCCACTGGCTATGAAATCGCCCTGTTTCCTCTCGTGCGTCTCCTCCTTCCCACTCCAGGGAGCCAAGTGGGTGCCCCCCTCCATCCCCCCGTGCAGCCTCAGAAACCTGACTAGGAGCTGAAACAGATTTCCCTCTCCTTAGATGAGCGTGTGGGGAGGAGCCCAGTGCCTGCTTCTTAACGCAGCGCTGTGACTGATCGCCGAAAACATCAGGCAAGTCACTCACTCTCAGAGCCTCAGTTTCTTTGTCTGTCAAATGGAGATGTCGACAGTCTGTAGCTCACAGAGTTAAATTCAAGAAGGTGTGTCAAGGTCCTCCAGGCCTGGCACACAGTAGGCCCGGCAGGCTCAACGATCACAGAGTCCCTGAGTGCTCACCGGGTAGCAGGCACCGCGGAGGTCAGGGACACGTGTTGACCCTGTCCACTGTCGTGCAAGGGACAGCTAAAGAAAAGCAGGCTAGAGCGCGGCTGGGCTGAGACACAAGGCGGCTGTCCTGGCACTCAGGGCTTGGTCTCGGCATGTGGCAAACAGACCCAGGGTTGTTTGTCTTTTTTTTAATGTTTGTTTGTTTGTTTATTTTTGAGACAGAGAGAGGTGCACAGGGGAGAGGCTGAGAGAGATGGAGAGAGAATCCCATGCAGGCTTCCCACTGTCATGATCATGACCTGAGTGAGCCGAGATCAAGAATTGGATGCTTAACCAACTGAGCCACGCAGGTGCCCTGAACACTCACAGTTTTTATTTGTCATGAGCTGCCCAAGCTGGTATTTCCTCATGAACTTGGGTGAACGAAATTGGACCTGTCTGTCTCTTTCTTTTCTTAAGAGTCCTGACTGTCACTGGCAACTTTTGCACCTGATAGCTGTGAAGCTGGGGGTGGTGGTGCCTCCCTAAGGGCTGTATCCTCAGCTTCTACCCCAAGGGGAAGGAAGGGCGGAGTAGGGAGGGGAGGGTGAGGCTTCTCCCAGGACTGATGAGAGCCAGGCCCTCTCAGAGAGTACGGCAGCTCAGAGATAAAGACACAAGGCAGCTGGGATTGGCTCTTGGGCTCGAATGGGTTCAAATGTGTTCTTTCCCCTCTTGCCTCATTCAGCTGTGGGGTGTGGGGCAAGTTCCTCAACCTCCAGGGGCGTCATCCGGGCAACCAGGGCTCACTGCACGCTCACTAGGGGCAGGCACTGTGCCATGTGCCGCTGCCACCTCACTGGGTATAAAATAATAAGACTACAGGGCTATGGGGCACCTGGGTGGCTCAGTCAGTTAGGTGTCTGGCTTTGGCTCAGGTCATGATCTCATCAGTCATGAGTTCAAGCCTCGTACCAGGCTCTGTGCTGACAACTCAGAGCCTGGAGCCTGCTTCAGATTCTGTGTCTCCCTGTCTCTCTCCTTTCCCCCACTCATGCTCTATCGCTCTCTCTCAAAAATAAATAAATAAATGTTAAAAATTTAAAAATAAATAAATAAAATATAAACGATAAGACTAGGGAAACAGTATGGTAGTTCTTCAAAATACTAAAAAAGAAATTACCATATGACCCAGCAATTCCACTTCAGGGAATATGCCCAACAGAACTGAAAGCAGGGTCTCAAACTATGTGTCCGCCCATGTTCATAGCTGCATTACTCACAGTAGAAGTTGGAGGCAACCGAAGTGTCCGTCCATGAATGATCCGATAAACACAATGTGGTCTAAGCATTCATTGGAAGCCTCAGAAGACAAGGAAATTCTGACCCAGGTTACCACCCGGAGGAACCTTGAGGCCCTTATGCTAAGTGAAGCAAGCCACAGTCACAAAAAGACACGTAGTGTATGATTCCACTTCTATGAGGCACCTAGAATAGACACATCCAGAGAGACAGAGAGTAGAATGGTGGGGAAGGCGGGATGGGGAATTGGGGTTTAATGGGGACAGAGTGAGTTTGGGAGGATGACAAAGTTCTGGAGATGGATGGTGGGGGTAGCTGCACAACAGTGTGAGGGTTAACGCTACTTAGTGACACTGTACCATTAAAATAGTCAATAAAGGAACGCGTGGGTGGCTCAGTTGGTTAAGCATCCAACTTTTGATTTTGGCTCAGCTCATGATCTCGTGGTTCGTGGGATCAAGCCCTGTGTCCGGCTCTGGGTTGATGGTGCGGAGTCTGCTTGGGATTCTCTCTCTCCCTATCTCTCTGCCCCTCTCAATGCTCATACACTCTTACCCTCTCTCAAAATAAATAAACTTTAAAAAAAGCATTAGTAAGAAATAGTTAATATGGTAAAGTTCATGTTATGTGTATTTTGCCATGATTAAAAATAAGAAAACAAGAAGAAGAAATCAACACCAGGCATCAGTGTCACAATTGATGTTACAGAGGGAAGGTGGCACCCCTGGAAGTAAGAATGGACCCAGTGTCTTCCTGCTGCCCCCCATTCTTGGCCCAGTCCTCCTCCCATAGGGCCAGAATGACCTGGACCTGGGACTCCCACACTGCTTCCTGGCTCAGGACGTACCTCCTGCCTGATGTCCCTTTCACTTCCTGTGCAGCCAGCATGTGCTCGTGTTAAAGGATCACATAATCATCCCTGCAGTGCACGAGGCAAAGACTTCACTGCACCCAGGACATGCACTGGGACCACACCCACCACCTTCCCTGTGCTGGCGGGCTCCCAGCAGCTCGAGCCCAGGGATGGGGTCCCAGCTGCTAGCTTAGCGCCTGTCACGTGCTGGACGACAAATGTTTTCTGAGAGGAGATAACATGACACTGATTGAGCACATTTTTCTGGACGCTGTTCTGAGACGTTTACAGGCTCGCTCACCATGACAACTCCTGGAGGGAAACACTACTGCTCTCCAGGGCCAGGAGCAGGGCGAGCCAGTGAGGCACTCCCGGTGGGTGCAAAATGTAAGGGGGCATCAAACAAACTCAGGAATCGAGATAGATTTTTTTTTTCAGGTAATGTCTACACCCGATGTGGAGCTTGAACTCAAATCCCAAGATCAAGAGTTGCATGCTCTACTGACTGGGCCAGTTAGGTGCCCCAAAATATTTTAAAGGAATATTCTGAAAAAAATATATATAATGCAAAGTATCCAGAATGAACAAAAAGTCGCATTTGAGATACAGACAGATCTGGCCCTGACTTACACCCCTCACCTCACTCACCTCTCCCTAACCCCAGCCCTAGCCAATTCTGTCTTAATTGGAATTTTTGGTATTGTGTTCCACAATTCCATTGCCAGGACTTTCTCTAAGGAATTAATCAAGGCTATGTATAAAGGTGCACCTAGAAAGGTGTTCATTGTTGTGTTGTTTATAAAACTGGAAAATATATTTGCTTGAACCATATGAAACTTCCAATAGCTAACCATTTTTGACCTAAAAACAACCCAATTTCATATTATCCTATCCAATCTACTCTCTAGAGTCCATGAAATGTGACTGTATATATAACCTATGGACTATTCACCCATTGAAAATCTAGGCAGCCATTAAAAAATATTTAGAAGAAGGCTATCATATAGAAAGGTGCTCCTGAGGCAGTGTTAAAAGAACCAGTTACAAAACTGTCTAAAATGTATGGTTTCATTTTTAAAACTCCACCAAAAAAGACCTGAATTGATTATCCACCAAGATGTTAATCATCTAAGTCCAATGGTACAATTCGGGGTGATCTTCATCTCCTTCTTTTCGATGTCCTGTCTTTTGCATATTAAACATGTACTATGTCTAAAGGGAGAAAAGAGAACAATAAGGAAAAACCTCATACTTTTAATCTCATACCTTTCTGTCAAAAGACTTTTCCAACCCCGTCACCCCTGACAGAGGGGTAGAGACACCCATTTTACTATTCATGTCTTTTCACAGATGGAGCTCCCAGGCCCTGGCTCTCGGTCCCCTTGCCTGGGCTCCTGGCACCTGACCCTTCGTTTCCACCGGCCCATGCACCCCCACCGCTTGGGCTTTCTTGGAGAATGTGCTTTCTCCTCCACCTTCACTGCCAGCCCCACCTCAGCTGATCTGCAGGTAAGAAGACAGGCCTGAGCTCTGAGGCTTGAGGATCGCTTTGCTGTCCTCCAGGCACCTGACAACAGGGCTGCGTGGGTGACAGGCTTTCTGGGAGCCAGGCGGGGCTGGCGAGGGGGCAGAAATTTTGCCTTCAGTCTTCCACTACCCTCCTCCATCTTTTTAAAAAAAATGTTTATTTATTTTGAGAGAGAAGAGAGAGCCAGAGAGCACGTGTGGGAGGGCTCAGCCACCCAGGGGGCTCTCTTCTCCATCTTCATGCAGCTGAGACCCAGCAACTTCGGGGGACCAGCTGTGTCTTTCCTTTCCTTTTAAAATGTGTTTAGATTTAAGGTGGGGTTTTTTTTTTTCTCAAACAGACACGAGGAATCACCTGCACGGCTACACGAATTAACAACTTGTTAACATTTTGTCAGATTGGCTTCAAGCCTCTCTCTTCAAAAAACAACCGAAATAAAACGTTGCCAATAAAGTCAGACTCCCTGTTGGTCCCCTCCTCCGTCTCTCTCCAGGAACATTCACGGCACACCGTGTATCCTCTTGGGTCAGTTGTGACACTTTGAGATATACATGCACACCCAGGAACACTAGACACAACTGTGTTCTTCGGATTTGCATAACTGCATCATACAAAACCCTCTGCAACCCCCCTCTAACATCACGTTTTTAAATTTTTTTTAATGTTTTATTTAGTTTTGAGACACAGAGAGACAGAGCATGAGCAGGGAGGGGCAGAGAGAGAGAAGGAGACACAGAATCGGAAGCAGGCTCCAGGCTCTGAGCTGTCAGCACAGAGCCCGCCATGGGGCTCGAACCCACGAACGTGAGATCATGACCTGAGCCAAAGGCAGAGGCTTAACCGACTGAGCCACCCAGGTGCCTCTCTAACATCATGTTTTTAAACTCTATTCGTGCAGATATACATCGATCTAGTTCATTTATTTTACTACTGCCAGGTGGGTGGGCCTGATCTCTTTGCATGGAACTCTCTAGGGCATGCAGGTAACAGGAAGGCTTCCCTTGACCTCAGAAGTTCTGTTAATTTGGAGATCCTAAGCCAAGTGCAGGGACCTTCTCAGGCCCATACCTTCCGGTCCATACAACCCTCCAAACCTTGCCCTTTGATCTCCACCCCCCAGCTCTGGCAGGTGCAGGGGCCCCTCCCCTCCCTGTCGGGCTCCCCATCCTGACTTCACGAAGTACAGGAATTAAGGTCCTTCACAAAGTCTGTTTTCCCTCATACGCCATCCCATTGCGAGGTGGGCATCCTGACCAGTTGTGCATCTCCCCAGACTTTGGTTCCAGGCACCCCTGGGTGAATCCTGGCTCTGTTGGCAGGTAAGCCGCCCTCTGAGGCAGGTCCCTGATCTGCTGTGATGGGGGTTGTAACACTCAGGCCCCCGGCCTGCTATGATGGAGGAAGGGGAATGTATATGAAACCCAATTGGCAGGCTGCTGGCACATGCCAGGTGGTCAGAAAGGGCTTCTGCCCTTGCCGAAGCCTCCTGTTCAGACCTCCTGTCCCTTCTCAAACCAGCAGACACAGCGGTCTCTCAAAATGTAAGTCAGACCCATCGCTCCTTTGCTTACGTGACTTCCCAGGTTAGTTCAGGAAGTCTTCGCAATATCCACCTTGGTCTTCCAGATTGCTTGCTCCAGGAGGAGCCAGCCACCCCACCATGAAAACACACAAGGAGACGTGTGGAGAGACCCATGTGGAGAAGACCCAAGGCCTCCTGCCAGCCGCCAGCACCAGCCGGCCAGCCGTAGGAGAGAGCCACCCTGGCTCCCTTGGATGCCTACAGCCCCAGCTGACAGCTGGTTACAACCTCACTGAGAAACCCGCAGCCAAGTCCCTTCCAAATACCTGACCCACAGAAACAATAAGAGAGAACAAATGATTATTGTTTTTAGCCATTAAGTTTTAGGGTGATGTGATACGCAGCCTTAATTAGTGATATGCAAATAAACAAATAATGAGAATTTATAGTGTCGTTACTAACTTGTATACTAACACTAGCATAGCACTTACTATGTGCAAGGCATGATTCTACACACTTTCTGGGGATTAACTCATTTAACCTTCATAGCAAGCAGCCATTTCAAATGGGGACAGCTAGTATCTCCATTTTACATGTAGGAAAACGGAGGCATCACATGTTTAAACAACTTGCTAGTAAGGGGCAGGGCTGGAACATGAATACTGACACTCTGGGGCCAGTGGCTATGCCCCTGCCACTCTCCTGCTTCATCCTGAGCAAAGCCATAACCAGAAACATGGCACCAAGAAGCAGGAAAAGTTCTAAAGCTCATGGAGTCCACTGTTAAGGGAGGGAAGATGAAGAAGAAAAGGAAAAGAACCAACCATCTTCTCTTCCCTCAGACCCTCCAGGTTTCTACCCTGCTTCTTGGGTTTACAGTCCTTTCTCTATGCTGCCAGGAGACAGGTCCCAGATCAGAGCCAACTCACCTCTACCAAGTAAGTGAAAAAGGGCTACTAAAAGTTTGCACAGTGATTTAAAGCTCTTGTCACATTGCCTTCGACAGGGTTCTGATCTACTGAGATGACCAACTTCCCCTCTGCACATCTCCTGACTCAGCACAAGTCTCATCCCTGCTTCTTCAAAGTGGCCAACTTCTTAAAACATATCGGGGCTTGAAAGTGAAGGAGAAATTCTCAAAGAGACAACTTCATCAGGGCAGGATCACTATACACAAAACACATGTTCCACAGTCCCAGTCTGTTCCCTTTACAGACATGGCTAATCGATTGCCTCTTTCCTGCTCAGTCTGCACACAGCTCCGGAATCCTTACCACGGTGCTGCGGGCTGCCACTCCCACAGGTTCTGGGCTGCCGGTAGAGCGGAGACCTATTTATCATTCTGGCTCTAACAGGATAAAGATGAAACACCAAAAGCAACAGACTGGAACTAATCCCTCAACTTTCCAAGGGAGTAAAAGGCTCCCTGCTTCCACGGGCTCCTACCCCTCCTATCCAAAACCCATTTTCATCACAGCGAGAACTTAGAAGGGATTTTGAAAAGAGAAGAGGCTGCAAGAAAACATTGACCTTGGGTTTAATGATGGTATGAGAACTAAGGCCCATGCTGGGAGGTATGCCGTGCCTGTAGATGATGGTGCATTAGGAATCAACGACATGGCAGCAGCTGGAGCGGAAAGGACTTACCCCAAAGTCAAGGTAAACTGGGAATGTAGCTGCATTCTTTACTTTCTATGAAACCTTCTGCTGACAGCCTCCTAGCACTTTGGAGAGGGGTCATGAACACCCAAAGAAATAGAATGCAAGCCACATAGGGAATTTCTAAATTTCCAGTAGCCACATTAAAAAAGTAAAAAGAAATAGGTAAAATTAATTTTGTCATATACTTTATTTCACTCAGTATGTCCAAGTATTATCATTTTAAAACACAGTCAATATTTTAAAATATTCGTGAGATATTAAAAACATTTTTTTAACATTTATTCATTTTTAGGAGACAGAGAAAGACAAAGCATGAGTGGGGGAGGGCAGGGAGAGAGGGAGACAGAATCTGAAGCAGGCTCCAGGCTCTGAGTGGTCAGCACAGAGCCCAATGCAGGGCTCAAACCCATGAACCGTGAGATCATGACCTGAGCTGAAGTTGGATGCCCAACCAACTGAGCCGCCCAGGTGCCCCATCACGAGATATTTTCATTCTTTTTCTATTGTACTAAGTCTTGGAAATCCAATGTGCACTTTACAGCACATTTCAATGTAGATAAGAAATTTTCACCAGAAATGTCTGCTCTGTATTGAGACCTCATAAAACTTACAGCTGAAAATGCAGGTTCCACATACTGAGTGTTCTTCTAAACACTCCTAAAAGTTTACCAATAACTGAAGTGAGTGCCTGCTTTTAAATTTAAATCAGTTCAATTTAAATTAAATGAAATCTCAGTTCCTCCTGTAGCTCTGGCCACACTTCAAGCGCTCAGTAGCACGTGTTGCTGGTTGCCACGTATTGGTCAGCACACGTCTGGACCATGCAGGGCTCTCTATCCTATCCATGGGCAGGTGCCACCACAGGGTCCCTGTCACAACTCACGGTACCTGTTGGCCTGGCTTTTCAGAATGGTTGCCTCACAACCAGTTTCTCTCTCTGACCAGGACCAGGCCTAACTCTCTCTGCATGGTTTGCTTCTGGCTTTGTCCCAGCTCAGCCTTCACAATCCCCAGGCCCCATGCTCTGTGGTTCTCGAACTAACCCACCCCCACCTGGCTCAGAGCCCTCCCCACAGGCGTGGTTCAGGGACCTTGCCTGACTGGAAGGGCTGAGTAGGTGATGCTGCCTTCTCTGCTATGCAAAAACAAAAACAAAAACAAAATCAAAATCAAAACAAAAACCAAGGGTTGGCAACCTTGGGGTGCACCCAGGGGCAAGCCATTTTCTTCCCATATTTTGGGAGAAAGCCCTTGCCATTTTTATGCCCCACAAGGTGGCACCAAGGCTATAATAAAACATTACCATGGGCAGCCTCTGCTCTCTACCTGGCAAATCCCTTTTGGTTTATGCATCCAAAAAGCCCTCCATCACCCCCCCCCTCTCCCTGCAGGGTGTGTGCCCAGGCCCTTGATTCCCTTTCTCCCTCTGGACTCTGGTTGGTGAATGTTCTGGGGGCTGTGGCTCCTTCAAGGCACCCACACCCCCACAGACATCACTAATCGATCACTTGCTCTTTCTCCGGAGCCTCAGGCAGGGTTCTCTGTCAAACCCTGGGGTAATGCCCCCAACCTCCCCTACTCCCCTCAGCCTCTTCCAGTCCCACCCCCGTGGGAGGAATTTCACATGGAGGGGAAAAGACAGCTTCCAAGCCAAGAATCTGGTCAGAGACTTGTGAGGCTCCAGAAGCTACACCCCACCCCGCAAAACTGCCTGCAGACTTGGTAACTTGGCAACATGGGTTCCCTCCAGCTGTGGCCTCCCGGGGTCAGACCCCCCCCTGAAATGAAAGACCTTGAAATGTCAGAAGTACTCCCCAACAGTTGGTTGAAAGAAGCTAAAAGCCAGTGCTGCTGTGAGAAGATAAAGGGATGAAAATGTGAACTCTGAAAAGCAGTATCTAAAAGGGCATGACTGACAGCGGTCTGGAATTGAGTCTGTGCGACAGGAACCACAAAGAGAGAGCGCCGGCTGCTTTCCGGGGGACACATGAGCCACATCGTACAGGTCACCGGGGCACAGGCAAGTCCCCTTAACATCAGTGAGCACAGTCTCAGACAGGCCCTGGCACAACCATCTTCTCCTGAAGGCAGCCCCTCTCATCCACCGCCCGCCTGTGCAAGGTCCTTGATCCCGCCAGGCCCTGGTGCCCACCTCCCACCTCCGTGCCCAGGGGAAGGCCCTGGATGCTGCTGCCTTCCGGGCTCTGCTGCACAGAAGGGGAACCTGCCAACAGAGGGCAGAGGGGACAGGACTTCCAAGTGCCTGCATTGCCAGAGGACTTCCTTTCCGGAGTCCCAAATGCACCTGAGGTGGATACAATGAACCAGACAGCAACAAAGGGGGACTTGATCAGGGACCCCTGTACGGAGGAATTCTCCTTCCCACACAGAACTCTCTCTCCGGAGACAGAGCCCTCCCCCACCCTGCTTCCCTCCAGTATTTCAACAAGGGCCCCATTCTTTTGTCTCTTAAATCTCTTCAGGCACCAGGACCCTCCATTCCCCCTCACACAACCCCCACACACACACACACACACACACACACACACACACACACACCTCATTGATCTCACATTATAAGGAAATGAAGGGTTCCAGCCGTAGACTATTTTAGGTTTACCCCTTTAAGAATCAACACTTCCTATTCCATTTGATCGTATTTCTGGAAAACGTTCTGAAACTGAATGACAGTCCGCTGACATACCAAGCCCGTCCACTGAATGTAATTTATCACTTCCTGATGACTCAGGGACATTTTCTGGGCCCTCTTTACCACGGCCTACAGGCCTAATGATCTGGACTTCTACCTGGGGGCACTCGTACCCTTGCTGAGTTGGCCCCGCCAAGTGCCCTGAGCACACGCCCTGCAGAGATTGTGCCCTGGGCCTTGGCCGTCTGGAACACTCTCCCCCTGGATGCCTCTATGGTTCACCCTTTCTGTTCATGTGGCAGCTCAAACACCACTTAATCTGAAAGACCCTTCCTGGCCCCTCTTCTCTCATCTTTCTGTCCCCTTTTGTGGCTTTATTTTATTTTCATGGAACTTGTCCCCACCTAATGCACTGCTTATTTATCTGTTTGTGGGTCTGTCTCTCCCACTAGGATGCGCACTTCTTAAGAGCAAAGCTTTTTACCTGTTCTGTGATCTCCAGGGCCTGGAACAGTCCTGGCACATAGTAAGTGCTCAGGAAATAATTGTCAAGGGAAGGAACAAATGATGCTGTCGGCAGCGCCGACCAGGGTGTGCCTGTTGGCAGAGGGGGGCTCCTCCAACCTCCCATGGCCCTTCCTGGTTGGTCCTTTGCTTCCAACTGTCACTTCTCAGTGTAGCGGCAGCTCCTGACAATTCTCTCATTCTGAGCCTTCTAATCTGCTGTCTTTGTAACTCAGGACAAGCAGAAGGTTGCAGGAGAAGGCCAACCCCCTGAACTCCTTAAACTGATTTTTATTACAATCCATGATCATTTCCAGGCTGTGGCCTGAGGGCAATTTCGCGCCTGTCTTCTGAGTCACGTCCAAGGGCCCTCGACTATTCTCTGCTCAGGGCTCTTGTCACTTCCTTCTGGTCCTTCCAGGTTGTTGAGATGTCTGTAGATGGGTTGAGATGGGTGGACACTCCCACACAGGTGTCTGTGAGCGTCCACAGACATCTCACAAACACCTTAGACTTCCAGTGTAGAGGGGAGCTGCGTAGCTCCGTCAGTGTTTTGAGAGAAAAGAACAGGGAGGGGGGTAGGTCCAGTTTATTCCTTATGAGAATTTAAAGGTTTTACGCTCTTTTGCACACAAGTGGTCTGGACTGGTATATACTTCAGCCTCTGGCCTTACTCTCCTTTATCTAAGCATCATCAGACCTTGAGCCCTGGCTTGGGGCTACCTCACTTTCGCAGAAGTGGGTCAACAAAGTCCAAGATGGTTCGAGTTGGGAGGTACCTTGGAGATCCTATAGTTCAACCCTCATCTGACAGATGAGGAACTAAGGCTCCAGAGAGCAGAAGTGACTCACCTAAGAAAACATGGCCCCTTGGGGGCAAAGCTGAACCTAGAAGCGGGTCACCTGGTTTTCATTTTCCATTGTCTCTCCATCCCCTCACACTTTCCTCCCTGGCAACCAGCATCTGTTTCCATCCCGGGCCACTCTGTCCTGCCCGGTCCTGGCCCTGCTAGGACCCGTCATGGCAGGTCTCACACTCTGAGCATGTTCGACGATGCCACCCACCTCTGAGCTCTGAGACAGTACTGTCCCTGACGTACACTGAGCCATACTGCAATTCATGGAATGGTGGGAAAGAGGCACCGGTGCCCTTAAGCTACTATTGAAGCTCTTCCCAGTGCATCCAGAAAAGGAGAAAGGCTATATCTGAGGCACTCTTGCCTCAATGTCTCCCCAAAGGTGGCCTGGGCCTTATCTTGCCTAAGGAATATAATCGAAAAGTTTCTCCCATTTGCTCCTCTGTTCCAAAATCCCACAGTTCTCCGGGGTGGCCACACCGTCTCTAGGCAGATACTGTCACAGGCTGTAGCTGCAATCCAGGGTGTGGGGGAGACAGGCAGGCCTGGGCTTCAGGCAGGCAGGAAACCTTGGAGGGGCCCTCGTGCTGAGGAGGAGGCGAAAAGACACAGCAGCGTTTTCTTCTCGGCAGCTTAGCCTCTGACCAGCCTTGGCGCCCTCTCCTTCCCTGCTTGGCCGGCTTCAAAGGAACAGGGAGGGGACAACACAGCGGCCGTTTTGGGTCCTTTAGTCATCCTCCTCCGTGGCCTCCGTGAGCCCAGCCAGCCTTGCTTCCCAGGGCAGCAGGTCTCTTGCGGAGCAGTGATTGGAGCCTATTTCAAACCCTGTTACAGAGCGGCCTGACATCGTAGGAGACAGGCTGGAAAATAAGCCTTTTCTCACCCCCTCACAACTGCTGCGGGAGGGAGGCGCTGACCAGTTGGCGGGGGTGTGTCGGCCTTTGGACAGTGATGGACGGTTCAGTCACAAAGTCTTCCTTCCGCTTTCCCCCTGCAACCTCTACCCACTGGCCCCCAGTTCTATTCTTTCATACCCTCACGCCGCTTGCCTTTGCTGTTGACTCAGTGCTAAGCCCCAATGGGACATTCAGAAGGGTGAGACATGGTTAAGGTATTCACTTTCATTGAGGAGTCCAGAGTGGTTTTATTTAGTCTAAATTACTTTCTGAAATAATTTCCTGGTGGGCTTTGCAATTGTAATGTTAATAGATGTTTGTTATAAAAAATGTAGAAAAAGCCAAAAGACAGATGGGAGATTACCCATAATCCTGCTTGCCTACTGCTGTTCTATATGGTTTTTGTAATTTTCCCCCAACAAATATTTATGCAGTAAACACAGAGCAAGGTGCTGATCTAGGTACTCCAGGAAAGACACACCAGTGCATCAGACTGGAATCTTGCCCTAAAGATGCTTCAAGGGAAAGAAGATATGGCCAGAGGCAAAAACACCTAGGTTTTGTGTTTTCTTATGTTTATGTTTATTTATTTATTTTTGAGAGATAGAGCATGAGGGAGGTGCAGAGAGAGAGGGAGAAAGAGAATCCCAAGCAGGCTCTCTGCTGTCAGCACAGAGTCCAATGCAGGACTCGAACTCATGAACTGTGAGATCATGACCTGAGCCAAAATCAAGAGTCAGAAGCTTAAATGAACAAACCATCCAGGTGTCCCTAGGAAGACCTAGTGGCTTTTTTTTTTAATTTTTTATTTATTTTTGAGAGACAGAAAGAGACAGAGCATGAGCAGGGGAGGGGCAGAGAGAGAGAGAGAGAGGGAGACACAGAATCTGAAGCAGGCTCCAGGCCCTGAACTGTCAGCACAGGGCCCCACACGGGGCTCAAACCCATCTCGAACTGTGAGATCATGACCTGAGCTGAAGTCAGATGCTTAACCAACTGAGCCACCCAGGCATCCCTAGAAACACCTCATTTTAAAGGCACGTCTTAGTTGTCTGATCATTGGTAACTAAGCCTCAGTTTACTCATATGTTAAGTGGACCGATAATGGCACCCACCTTGTTAGGTCGTTGAGGGGAGGCAGAGAGGTTACAGTGTTCAATGACTAGAGCCTCTAAAAACATCATATGGAGGCAAGGGGCATTACAGAGGCCAGCTGGGTACAGATCGAAGACCACAAGGGTCCGTTCAGAGGAGAGAGCCCAGGTCCCCGGAAACTGTCTCCAGAGCTAGGTGCACACCCTCTGAGAGTGTACCAAACCGTCGGGTTCTGTGAATGGAACCGCTGCCCCAGTGTGATCATCACGGACATCATCTGCTCCCCGTTCCTGTCAGAAGCCCTGGGTTTCCTGTCTATTTAGCCTCTGTGTGTCTTTGCCCTCCGGTCACAGGGAAGGTTTCCGGTCTCCTTCACAATCAGACAGGGGATAAATCTTCAATCTTCTAACGGTAATGAACTGCTCGGAACGGGCTCCCCTCTGACCCCAGGGCGGTTTCCCCCATTACTGCGAGACAGTTCGCTGGGCAATTCAGCCTGGCCTTGTCTGTCAGTGCCCCGCCACAGCTACTTAAATGGCATTTCCAGACCCGAGGGCCTCCTCTGCTCACAGAGCTGATAAACTCGACCACCAGAGAAGAAAGGCAGGCCCAATGCCTGCAGCAGCTAGTGGGGGGACTGCTGAGACCACACGGAAACACAGGGCCCCCTGGGGGAGGGAGCGGCCCCTACGGCCCATCCTGGGGCCTCAGGCTTCAGGCCTCCCAGCGAGGTGACCCATACCGGTCTTGGTGCCTCTGTGCTGTCCCCAAGTCCTGTGAGCGGGTCTCAACATGACCCAGGATGAGACCCCAGTGACGGGAACCCAGTCCCTTCCAATCTGAACATTGTGGCAAAGGGAATTGTGGGTATTTGTGCATCTCCCTCCCCGCCCTATTTCTGGTGTGTGGCACTTAGATGAATGAAACATAAAATCATTTTCTGTCATTTAGGCAAACCGTATTCCCACAGTTCTGAAATGCACACATTATAAATAAAATATAAACTCATCCAGATCTGACTGAAGCCTCTGCTCTGAGAGAACGGCACCAGAAAAGCCATTATCTGTGTCCCCTCCTGCTAGGTAAGCAGGGGTCCCTGTGAGGCCTCCAGGGTTACTGCGGGACCGCCTCCGGACAGGGGCATGCCCCTCCACGATCAAGGAACCTCATAACACTCTTCAGGAAAATTCCCTTAAAGCCACCCCTCTGCTTCTAGACATGAGACTCTCATCAGCTTATCCAAGGATTAACAAACCCTACAAGTCATTTAACCCCAATTTAACATAAAATAACCAAGGTCCAGAGATATAAGTATTTTGTCCATGGTCACCAGCAGTATTCCAACTGTAGGAAAACTCTCACCTAAAACTTCCAGGGTTCCAAACAGAAAATGTTGCAAGTGAGTATCCCTCTCTTGAAAATATTCATAATGGACAGCCTTTTAAAAAATACGTCTGTAGGGGCGCCTGGGTGGCTCAGTCAGTTAAGCGTCTGACTTCGGCTCAGGTCATGATCTCATGGTTCATGGGTTCAAGCCCCACATCAGGCTCTGTGCTGACAGCTCAGAGCCTAGAGCATGTCTTTGGATTCTATGTCTCCCTCTCTCTCGGACCCTCCTCTGCTCATACCATCTCTCTCTCAAAAATAAATAAAACATTAAAAATTAAAAAAATATGTCTGTAAAGTGAAATTCCGTGTAACACCTTAGCATCCCACCCGTGCCTCTTAGAGAACTAGCATATGGAACACCTAGGTGCCAAACCAATCACAAATGTTCTTCCTGACTGTGAGGTCTGAAGACTGCAGGCCAGCCGCGTCTGCTCCACTGCCTGCTTCAGCGGCTGCCCAGGGCCGGCACGCAGCAATTCGAGTGGATTTCCTCAAAGCCACTGCCTTGCCCGTAACACACAGCATGAAGAAATCACAAACCCCGCCACATCGCGAGCAGCCGTTGCGGGATGGAGTCAGTATCTCCCTATAGTTTTACACATCCCATTACCAATTTTTCACATCAAAATTTGTGACACATGGGCTGACAGAAGGACAGAATATTAAAAATCAGGACCTCTTGGAGAAAGCCGGGCCATACGGTTGCCATGCCGACACCCCACAATGCCAAACAGCGCCTCCAAGGTCCAGAAACAACTTGGCTGGCTTCGAATAGCCCAGACGTTGTAAAGGCAGTACTACCCCCTGGCCCAGGCTGTCATGCAGACCCTCCCTTTCCCAGCTCTGCTCTCTGTTCCCCTGGGGAGTGATGATGACATTTGTCTGAATTTTCTCAGCCTCAGTCGGCAGGGCTGGCCACATCATCCCCTAAGAATTTGAAAATCCACACGCAGCGTCCTGGCCCAAGTAGACAGAAACATGTTTTCGAATGGCAAGAAGACCTGTGAGAGGTTTGCCACAGCGTTTGGGGAGGGGGCAATCCATAGCTGCACCTGCCCCTTTTGGGTTGGACATCGGGGTTCTCTCCTGCAGAAAATGAACGTGCATTCCCCTATCTCCTTAGTTACAGTCAGATTGGAGCTCAGAACAGAATACTGGGGGCAGGGGGTGGTATGAGGCTTGGCTGCTCCCAGAGATGGGCAGAAATCCTACTTGCTTTGCCTAACAAATACTTAAGCCTTGCTGTGTGCATCAATGTGGGGATGTAAGAAGCTTCTAGCACAGTCCCTGCATGATGGCATATATGACTAAGAGCCCCCCCCCCCAGCCCTGGAAATACCTCGTAAGGTAGGAAGAAAATGCAAGGCTGTGTCCAGGGAGGTGTGTGACCAGAGACGAATGACTATGAAACAGACAGACACCCAGGGCTAAAACTTAAGAACAGAGAGATAGCTGTAGGCAGCCAGGGAATGTCTATGGCTCACTCTCAGGAAACCCCCACTCTCCCTGTCTTCTTGCACCCCTACTCTCTGGGTCCGTGGGATCTCTCTGATAACCCTTCACACTTTACACTTTGCTTCCAGTTCACCGCCCTTTCCGAATCTGCAGTAAGTCAAACCCCAGAAGAATGAGGAGAGGGCCAGGGGATGCTCACTGGAGCCCTGCCCTCCCAAGACCTCCAACTCCCAGCCCTCAAAACAAGTGCCTTGTGCCTCCAGCAGAGCCCAGCACACCCTTCCAGGGCTCTCAGTCCAAGTGGCCTTCCTGGCTGATCTCAGGAGGCAAGGAGGAGTGGGGAGAGGTCCAAGAGCAAGGTCAGGATTCTGAAGCAGAGACAAAGGTGAGAAGACCCACGAGCAGCAGTTTCTTGATGCTCCTTCCATTCTGTTCCCCCTCCTCTCTTTTTTCCCCTCCTCCTCCCCCTCCAGCTCAGACCCTCTTCCCAACACTTCACCATAGGACAGAACATCTGGCCAGCCTGCTTCTTCCCTGGTGCTCTGAGCCCACCTACACCGAGCCTCAGGCTGGCCCTCTCCAGGTGTGAGAATGGGGCAGCTTGCACAGGTTGGTGCTGTGCAGGCTCCCTGTGAGTCTGGGGCCACTACCGATTTGGCCACTTCCCACTCCAGCCTGTCAGTCTGCCCAGATCCCAACACCCTGGGGTCCTTACACTGGAGGCTTTCTCCTCTTAGTCCTTTCAGTCCAAACATCCTCAAGTGCTTTGGAAACAGTGCCTAGTGACAGGGGCCCTGCCTCGAAGGGAACCCTCCATCTAATCAGACTCACCCCAGAGAGTTCAACCCGACAGAGATCTGGGAATTGGGGGCCGGGGTTTGGAAAACCCATAAACCCCAAGGTCTCCTCAGGCAAAGCTAGGAAATGTGGTTCCATTGCAGGAGATTTTGACTTCTTCCCGGGTGGGTAACAAGACACGGCATCTGGGGCAGGATGGGAATAGGAGAGCACGTCCACACCAACACCCCCCTCCACCATATTCCTGGGGCTTCAGCTGCCTTTGCACAAATATCCCAGATTCTAGTCCACACAAGGCTTTGCCCTTCTGAACCTGCACCTCCAAGAGGAGTTCCACACCCCTCCCTCCTCAGGCCCAATTATTTCCCATCGGAATGGCCACTCTGCTCTACTCTCCCACCCTTGGCCCCACACTTTGCTCTCCCTCCTCCTCGTCTTCTGGCCAAGCTGTCCCAGACCAGCAGCTCATCCCGGGGGTCGCCCAAGACTCTTGCCCGCCACCGACCAGGTCGGAAGAACCCGGCCCGCCCGCCAGAGCCTCTCCGGGGGTCCCAGAGCCTCCCGCCTCAACAGGTGCCCCTGCCACACGGAGTTGTCACCCGGGGCCCGGGCGGAGGCGGCGACAGGCACGCCCCCTGCAGGGCGGCGGGGGCTCCGCACGCCTCAGCCTAAGTCCCCCGAGCGCCTAGGGCCCCGGCAGCGCCGCGGAGGCCCCCGCCGCGCTCCGCCACCTTTGTTTCTCGGCTCGCACTAGTGTCGCGGGGCTGACCTCGAGAGAGGGAATCTCTCAGCCCTAGCGCACACGCTGCCAGCAGACCCATCTGATGAACCATCGTGTTGGGGTGAGGGGCGCGTACAGAAAGAGACCTTTCCCGGACCCGGAGAATGCCGCGGGTGTTAGTGGGGAGTCCTCCGTGCCAAAGAAGCAAGTTCAAGTTGATCTGTGTTGAAAAGGGGGCGCAAAGCCCCCTGCGCCCTTAGAAATCCTGCCTTACCCAGCGCCCCCACCCCCAGGTCCTTTGCCCCCAGGAGACTGGAGAGGGGGTGCGCACGGCCACCTACGCGCTCAGCCGCACAAGGTTCCCACTGCCTGCTCTCTGCGCGCACCGTCCAGCAGCCTTCCCGGGGCAGGCGAGGTGCGGACAGCCCCCGACCCCCGGCCCCCGGTCCCGGCGGCGCACTGTCGAGAGAGCCACGTTCCCAGTCGCGCGCGCACACCGGGCCCACCAAACTTGCAGCACTTTCTCCCAGCCCCCACCCGCTGTCACCTCCCTCCATCCGTGCGCCCTGACCCCGCTGGCCCGACGGAGGTTGCCATAACAACGGGCAGGAATGCTTCAACATATACAAAGCCGGCAGGGCGCGGCGGGCACGCAGCCCCCGGCCCGGCGCCCTCTGCAG
>NC_043708.1:30849504-30861121 GCF_006229205.1 Suricata suricatta
CGGCGCCCTCTGCAGCCGCGCGGGGCTAAGGACGCGCGCCGCGGCTCCCCGGCCGGTCGCCCGGCGCGCAGGGCGTACTCACAATGAGCGGGATGGTGCGGTCCTCGCGGAGCTGCTCTGGCCTCCCGCCGGCCCTCTGAGAGACCCGGCCGCCGGAGGATGCTGCGTGGGCTCGGTTGTCCTGCCATAAGTAGTAGAAAGTGCCCAGGATCCAGGCTACGGTCAGGATGGCGATGGCATTGGCGCGGATTTTCCTCATGGTGGGCGGGCGGGCGCCCCGAGTGGGGGCCCCGGGCCGGCTTGCTCTCGGGGTCGGGGTGGGGGCGCTCGCAGCCCCAGCTGTTTGTTTTCGCTCGCGCCTGGCTGCTCAGTCCTGCAGAGCAGAAAAGGGAGAGAGGTGGGGGGTGGGGGGTGATAGGGAGAGACAGGAGCGCGGAGCGATCCTCACGGTCCTAATGCCCTTCAGCCCCGAGCGCGAGCGTCCCCCGGGCGCCCATTCATTGGAGCGCAGAGCCCGCCCCGCGCTCCGGTCCCCGCAGGCTGCTCCGGCCGCTGCGCACCGGGAGAGGAGCGCGGCGGGTGCGAAGCGGCGCGAGAGCGAGGCCCCGCAAGCCAGACGCCCGCGGCGGAATGGCGACGGGCCAGAGACAGCCTCTGCTCCCACCGCTCGGCGACCGAGCGCCCGGCGGCTGCCCCCGCGTGGCCCTGGCCGGGCCCGCCTACCTCCACCCACCCCCAGCCCGAGCGGCCCTGAGTCACTGGCTGGAGATGCGCGACCCCGGCCCGGGCCCGCGCCGCGAAGCTGCAGTTCTGGGCTGCGCTCCGAACTGCGCTCTGGCGCGGGGCTTAAGGTGTGTTCGGCGAGGCCCTGGGAAGGGATGGCTGGGCGGGAGGAAGAGTGGAGTTTGCGCCGGAATCCTCCGCAGCCTAGGATTCCGAGCCGCCCGAGGGCCGGCCCCGAGGAGGAATTGGAAGCCGGTGCACTTGACATTCGAAGAGAGCGAAGGGGACGCGACTCGGCTTGGCAGCCAGCGACGGGAGAATGGGGGTACAACCCTCCCACATCTTCCATCGGCCTGGGGCTCCCAGCTTTCACAAGGCTTCCCTCCAGACCTTTCACTGTCCCCTGAACGACTGTGAGGTATCGACACCACTATTTCACCAGGAAGAAAGGAGGCCGGAGAGGCTGAAAAATTGGCCAGAGGCCACACGACTAATTAGTGGGCAGAGCCCAGTCTAGAAGCCGTCTTTCCGTTTGCACTTTCCACAAAGTGCAAACACCGTGCTGAGACACGGACACAGAAACCACTGAGATTTTGCCCCAGGCCTGGAGGCATTGAGAACCCCGGGTGGACTGCTCTTGTCCAGAGCAGAAGGAAAGGTGAGCTAGGAAACTAGCACAGTGTCCGGCACAGAGCAGACTCGCAGTGAATAGACGGTGCACAAACCAAGCAGGGAGGAAATACTGTATTGCCAGGTGGTCTTCGAGGCTTTTCCCAGAAGTTGCATAAGGTTCTGAATACATTCTGAAGAGGCAGGGCAGGGGGAGGGCAGGGCAAGGTATCAGATGCATGAATAGCTAGAGCAAAGGTCCAGAGGATGGCAGTCCTTGATGCGTTCAAGGACAAGAGCTGCTGGGTATTGCTGGGGCCAGGATGCTGGAAAGGACCTGGTAGGAGTTGACTTCGGGCAGGCTGGGCCCTTGAATGCCAGGGTCAGAGTTAGCAGGGAGTTTAGTTCTTGGCGGTGCTTCCTGACCCTGGCTCCCACACAGGGTCCTGACCCACATAAGGTCCTGGCCTCTAATGCCTGGGAATCAGGCAAAGGGGAGGGCACGGCTCATACCTTCCCTCAACCACCTTCGCCATCAGCACCACTGATTCTCCAGTGTGTGGGACTGAATGATGCGTGTAATACATGCTTAATATATTTCTGTTGGAATGAAGTAAAATGAAGAAAGAAAACCCTAATGAGTTTTTGCTGCAGAAAGATCATCGTTTCAACTGCAGTACCCACTTCCTGACTCAGAAAACTAACCACAAGGACACCTACACAAGTCCAAAATGGCCCAAGAATATGACCCTGGAAAGAGAATGTACAAAGAGGGTCTCACAATGAGTAGCAGGGAGCCTGAGGCCGAGGCAGGTGGCGGTCAGGAACAATAGGACGTGGGCGTGAGGAGGCCACCGGCCCTGAGCAGCCAGCCTTGCTGTCCTGGGTGTCTCTGGGGAGCTTCATCAGATTGCAGTAGGGGCCAGGATTCATTTCCACGGATGGAGAAAACCACTGCCAAGCCATAGCCTGGTTTCCACGGGAGCCGCGGGCTTGACCCAGTGGTCCTCTGTGGGAAGCCAGGGAAAGTTTGTTGCTTAAGGGTCAGGCCTCACAGGCATCTCCAAGCGAGAAAACGTAAGGAAACTGCCCTCTGGTGTTCCCACTTCCACACAGGCTCTCAGGTCAGCCAGGTGGAAAGACTTGGGGAATGGCCCTCTGCTGCCTTAGGCTGCCTCCCTCAGCCCGGCCTGGCCTATGCGTGTCTAATTGCCTTTGGTCTTGAGAAAACCAGGTGAGAGAATGTGGGATCCACAGACATCGCACCAAAGTTAGTGAGAAGCTCCAAACTCGCGCCCAGGCCTGGGCAATGAAACTGGAGACCAGAGTCAGGCTGATGGGGGTTCTGGTGGCTCTGGGAGGAGGGCTATATGAGAAGAGGGAGGGATGGAGGATGTAGAATTTGGTAGATTTTCTACATGTCTCACCTCTTCCTTGACAGGGGTCAGTGGTGAGGATGCTACACCTCTGAACAAATTGTAACGCCCTGGTAGCTCTGTCCCAAAAAGAAGGCTGCTCCCCAGCCCGCTCCACCACCACCACCAGAAAAACCCCCAAGAGACATAACCTCTCTGGATGATGTTAGACTTCAGAGCCAGCCCTTCCTTAGATGGACATAATAAACCTCCCATGGTGGTGGGGAGGGCGGCATAAAAAGGCAGGTCATTACCAGGCTAATTTGGCCAACAGAAACTTGACATCAGGGGAGGCAAAGCGCTGGGCCCGAAGCCACAGCACACGGGAAGAGCCACAGGCTAGCACCTGCCACCTCAGCTATAGCCCGAGGTCTTTCTTCTAGATTTGAATCCTAAGCAGGTGTGGGCCGAAGCCCAGCCCTCCATGAGATGGATGTCAGTGTTCAGCGCTAATAGCAAGCATTGTTTCCTCTCTGGTCCTAGGAAAGGATTCCAGTAGAACTGTAGAATCAAAGCAACACCTGAGAGACTGGGTGTTGCCCAGCACGTATTGAACTTGGAAAACAAGAGTGATAATGAGCTGCAGTTCACTGGATACGCAGCAGCTGCCTGTTCCTCACACACGTGATCTCTGGGACCCACAACCCATATATGGGGACTCGGTGACACTCTTGATTGCTGAAGAGCTATAGAGCAGGTGAGAGGTGGGGCTGGCTTTGAGTCCCTTCTCCACGCTACTGTCTGGCTCCTGAGCACACTGGCCAGTTTGTGGTCGGGAGTTCTGTACGCAGGGACCTTACTTCCCCGCTGGGCCTTCCATTGTCTCCTCTGGAAAAGGAGGCATGCTGGGAGATGACCTCTGAGGTCCCTCTAACTGTGCACCTTTTTGGACTTTCGGTTCCTTGGACAGTTTCTCCCTTGTGGCATTACTTTCCGGCATGGTCCCCTTTTAAAGCCGGCAAAGCAGGCACTCAGGTGAGCTGGGAAAATTATGGGCCCCTGGTGCTCCGAGAAGCCCCCAGGAAACTCTCCCCACACCCCCCTCCATGCATTTGATGTGGGGGTGGATAACAGGGGGGAAAGAGGGTATAGTTCAGGTGAGACCCTAGCTCTAGGGTTGGACAACTTGCATTCAAATGCTAGTTCTGTCACATATTAGGAGAGTGGCTTGGGCCAACTCTTACCCTCAGTTTCCTCAGTTGTAAGGGGTATTGACAGCCTGTCACTTGCTGCACTGCTGGGAAAGGTGGGAAATAAAGCTTGTAAATTCGGTGCTGGTAACGAGCCCAGGGCCCACCCCAGCCCAGTCCCCTCACAGGCACTGCGGGTGGCTGCTGGGGCCAGGAGTTCACGCAGGAGACTGCTCAGCAGTGTTACAGAGGAGAACAGACCCCAGACAGGCCGCACAAGGATGATCGTCCTGCCCACCCCCTGGCGCAGAGCCTGTGCTGAGCGGCCTCGAGAGGGTAGGGGAGAGGCTGAGTGCAGAGCCCCAGCTGCATCCATTCTTGCCAGCCTACCCATTATCCTGGAGGCTCGGGGGACCTAGAAGCCTCTTGCGCTGTCCGCGGCTGCAGCGGGGACCCAGACGGTGGGCGAGGGAGACTGGTCAAACCCCCGTGTCTGCTCTAAGCAGGAAAGGAGCCAGAGGTGGGGAACAGAACGTATGTTACCAAGCAACAGGCACTGTGCCAAAGCACGATGGCAGAGTACTCACGATGACCCTGTGAGAAAAGCAGGACCCTCTCCAGGCCGGTGCCTTCAGAGGTCACCCAGCCATCCATGGCACATATGCTCCCCACTGCCAGCTGGCCACACTCAGGGCACCACTGTATCTAACGGAATGTTATTTGCAAATTTCTATAAACCATCAAGGAAGGACCTGGCTCTTTGAAAGGAACCCTAGAAGTCGTCTTCTCAGTCATCATTCTGCTATTTGGCTTTTCAATGTGGTTTCGGCCTCTGGACTGTAAGCTGTGTGCGGGTGGGAGTTCTGTCTTGTTCAACATCACCTCCCCGGCACTTAGAACAGTGCGTGGCATGTAGCCGCACTTAGTACATGCTCATTAAGTACTTGTTGATGGGAGGGAAGGAAGTAGTAGCTGTGTGCAGCATCCAATTCTCTCTTAAGTCCAGCACCTGAGAGATGTTGCAGGAATAGAGCCCAGAGGTAGGGAGTGGCTTGTCTGGGGTTGGCGTGGGCCAGCGCAGTGAGTAACCTGGGCTCCCGAACAGTGCCTCCTCAGGCGAGCTGCCCCACCCTGCAACCAGGGAACAGGGACTGAACACTGCTGTGCCAGGATTGGCGGGGGGCGGTGAAAGGTCCTCTGTGGTTCCATCAGAAATTGGGAGGAGTGACCCTGGTTCTGGGTGTTAACTGCAGGAACCCCGAATATTATTACTGATCATGGAATGAGCCAGCTGTTGCAGTTGGGAATAATAAGTAAGACTGCAGAGGCTGAGGGCTAATTAGAAATGTGTCAGATGCTTTTTCTTAACAGTAAGGAATTTCTTCTACAAAGGGGACATGCATAAATAAAGCCAGCTGGTCAGCAGAATTGGTCCCGGAGGCAGAGCCCTTTCCAAGACCTCCCTGACCTCCCCATCTCTTATCATGTTCTCCTTCGGCCCTTCCCCCTCTGCACAGCTTCCACCGAGATGAGTGGCAAAGGTCCTCAGAGCAGAACAGATGGCCCAAATGCCAGGGCAGTCCTTGTCACATGCCCGTCTCTCACCCTTGAGTGGGAATTCCTCTGAGCAGGGCCTGCCAGCCTTCTTTTGTGTCACCAGGCTCTAGCACAGTATTTGGGCATCGTGGCAGCACTCCCTGAATATTTGTGCAATGAGCGAAGGAGTGAATAAATACCTAGGGTGGCCGGCTGCTGCTCCTCCCGCTTCTGTTGCACGAAAATGCCATACGCCTGTTTGGATGGTAAAGCCCGTTTGCCCACTGGGGTGATATTCTCAGTCCCTTCCTTTCCTGCTCGAGTGCTTACCACTCCAGGCAATTCTATGTTCCAGGGACACAAAAATGAACACAGCTTCTGAGCAGCCCAATAACTGACCATGGGGAGATCCACATAAGATTGTCACAAGAAGCTATAATGGAACTCTACAGAAGCACAAAGGGGGCTTCTTCAAGGAAGAAGTCATTGGAGAGCCTGTCTTAAAGGACAAGCAGGTAGGCAAGAGGTAGAAGAGCTTTCTGGGAAGAGGAGGCAAACAAAGGGCACCAAAATGTGCAAGTTCGTGGCAGCACAGGAAATGGGGAGGGGTTTGGGTGAACGGGGTAGGGGGCGGTGGTGGCAATGAGGTTAGACAGGTAGGCATTGACCAGTTAACAGACGTCTTCTGGGTCTGAACTTACTCTGGTAAGCTGTGGGGAACCATCCACAATTCTAAAACAGGTAGTGAGATGATCAGGGATAAATCTTAGTGAGGAGGCTGAAGACTAGTGGCAGGGAGTCACAGTGATACTACGATAGTCCAAGCAAGCGGTGCTGTGGGCCTGGATTAGGGCAGAAACTCTGGAGAGAGAAAGAGGGCAGACTCAAAGGATCTGGAGATCAGCTGGAAGTGGGGATAGAGAAAGAAATTAAGAATAGCATGTACACTTCTAGGTAGGAGACAAGTGCTTGGTGTAAGGTAACCAACCATTAACTAAAATAGGCAGTATGGGAGGAGGAACAGATTTGGGAGGTATGTTCAGCTGAATTTGATTTCTCTGTGGTCTGTCCAGAAAGGCCGTAAATCCAGGTCTGGTGCTTAGGAAGAGGAATGGAAGAAGCTGGTCACGTAGAGAGGAGAAAACCAGATACACAATCGAGGCAAATGCATTGCTGGGTGGCCGCCCCTGTGCCCAGCACCTAGGCACAGGAGAGAACCATGCACACGAGACTAGGACTTCTGGATCCCTCTAGTGAAAATGAGGCCACAAAGAACTGGCAGTTTTTTCCTGCTTCCATCAGGTGCCCTGATTCAAGACCCCAGACCCAAGCTCTTGGGGATACTCATTTCTTTTTCAAGGACCCCATCACCTGGTACATATTAGGATGCACACCTAGACTTAGAGATAGAGCAAAATTTGGTGCAGGCAGAGATTAGGCAGTAAGACCAGAGAGAATCTGAAGTGGAGAGAGAGCCCTGCTCCTACAGCTCCTTTGGCCTAATTGTGCCTGCAGTTGGTACCTCCATTTTCCTTGGAAAACTGGGGGGGGGGTGGAAATTAAGGGAATGTTCCTGGGATTGGTACATATTTTGAAGCTCTCAGCAAGGCTGAAAATATCCATCGATATATTTTGAAGTGTAATTTCCACTCCCTTACCAGCCAAAATAATTGAACAGGAAGAAAAAGCTGTTAATGCAGGAGGCGTGTAACATCAGATCCACATTGCCTGGAAATTTACCATTTCAAAGCAATTGAGGGTTTTACTGCCAGTGTTTACAGTCATACATGTCCCCTCTCACTGAAGCCATCAAAAGGCCCATCAGTCTGGCTTGGACACCGAAATCGTTCACAATGTCTAGAGCGGATGCCAAAACAGAGAGAATTAAAAAAAAATTATCCTGCTCTTTTGTCAGCATATGGATCTTGGGGCATCGCTTGCTGGGAGGTGGGGTGAGCAGTTGGGGCTGTCTGTGCTCCCGGATCCAGTGGTGGCAGGGCTCCGTAGTGGCATGGCCAG
The DNA here is from genome assembly GCF_006229205.1 of Suricata suricatta. Taxonomy (NCBI): domain Eukaryota; kingdom Metazoa; phylum Chordata; class Mammalia; order Carnivora; family Herpestidae; genus Suricata; species Suricata suricatta. The sequence continues at coordinate 30,856,937 of NC_043708.1, forward strand.
GCGTCCCCATGGCGCACCCCTTGGCGTCTCTGGCCTGAGGTCCATGTGCGAGCTGTCCTCTTATTCAAGTGCGGTGGGCATGTCTCCCTCCTGCCCAACAAACAGGGCCTGCCTCTGCCTCCAGCCCAGTGACACCAGGTCCGAGGGATGCAGGCTCCTCAGTAGAGGAGTCACGTCATGCTGCTTCTCACAGCCTCTGCCCGGCTCAGCAGGACAGACGACAGACAGTAGACTTTACAGACTTTTGTCTTCTGTCCATGCAATGCCTGTGCACGTGTGTGGGTGCATGTGCGTGTGTGTGTGTGCATGTGCGTGCACACGTGTGCTATTTTTCAGTTTGAAATTTGACTTCAGGGTTTTCCTGGAGATTACTGAGTTCTTTCTCTATATTTGTGTCCAATGGAGGAAATTTTTAAATCCATAACCAATCATTTGTTTTTCATTTCAGAATCCATATCTTTCCAAAGACCACTACCTAGAAAGTGTCATTAGCTCACTTGGTGACCCTGGAGAAGCCAGTTTCTGGGCCTCTTCTGTTTGAAATGAAGGCTTTGATACAAAGGGTCTTGGAAGGACCTTTCTAGTGCTAGCAGTTTAAGACTCTTATTTAGTTACTTGTTAAAAAATTGTTTTTTTTAATGTTTATTTACTTCTGAGAGAGAGAAAGAGAGAGAGAGAGAGAAAGAGAGAGAGAGAGAGAGAGAGAGAGAGAGAGAGAGAGAATGAGAATGAGAATGAGTAGCAGAGGGGCAGAGAGAAAGGGAGACAAAGAATCTGAAGCAGGCTCCAGGCTCTGAGCTGCCAGCACTGAGCCGGACGCAGGACTCGAACTGGTAAACCTTGAGATTATGACCTGAACAGAAGTCGGATGCTTACTACTTACCTGACTGAGCCACCCAGGTGCCCTGGTTACTTTAATATTTTAAACCATTCCTGCCCCAGCAAGAATTATTGGCAATAAACCGAGATACAATTTTCTTTATTATCATTAAGTCCCTCCACACACATTACATACATACATATACATCCAAACAGTTTCGAATATTCCATTGGATCAAAATCCTAAAAACTTCTAGATTAACAGCAGACCTAAAAAGAAGTTAGAAGAACGTGCAGAAATTGGTACGTCCATGATGCCTGAAGAGGGAACTTCAAAACAGAAGTAGGAGACTTTTCATCATCCATTCTTTTGTATCTTTTGAATTTTTTGCCACATGCATTTATTACCTCTTCAGTTTAAACATTTTTTTTTTAAGCAAGAGAAGAGTTTTCCTTTTTCTTTCTTCCCCCACAGGCCTCTCTGCAGCCTGGGCGTAGAGGAGACCATGACTGGCCGGCATCACATCCGGAAGCCACCCCTCAGCCCAGGCCCTGCCCCAGACCAGGTCCCAGCCCTCCAGCCTGGCTGGGGGAGAGCCCTGCTCCGGTTCCCCTGCACGTGGAGGGGTTCCGCAGGTGCGCACCGCTGCCGGCTGCCCTTGCCGCGGGCTCTGGGGCTGGGCTGTTGGGCTGGCCCAGGGACTCCATTCAAGGCGCCTCAGTAAGGGGCTGGCGAGCATGGCTCCAGCGGCCTGATGCGCAAAGGGGCCCAAGAGTCCAGTAGATGGGGAAGTGCTGCATCCTGCTGTAAATTCTCCAGATCTTGCCATTCCCTTTCAAAGACAGACTGCTTTTTGTTTTGTTTTCTGCTAATGTAACATGAGGGCAGGAACATGAAAGGAAAAAAAACAAAAGGACCAGAGATGCACGGGGAGAGTCTTGGAGGCTCCCCCTTCTCCTGGCCCCACCCTCTGCTGGGCAGAGCTGGGCGCTCTCACTGGTCTCACTCTCCTGGTTTCCCCCCCAGCATAGCCCCTGCTCAGCTTTCCCATGTGAGAGCTAGCTACCACCCAGCCTTCTTCTACCACCTGTTCTGATTATCACCTTCGATGGGTGCTGGCCATCGTCACTTCTATGGCCCCTACTTCCCCTCTTCTGACTTACCTATTTCACTGCCACCCTGCCCAGTGACAGCCGCCATCTTTGAGGTCCACTGCCCAGACTGGCGGTGTCACCTGACCCATAACTGGGATTGCTCAAGGTAGGCTCCTCCACCGTCCATTCAAAACCCCTGCACCGACTTCTCTCTAGGGTCAGCAGAGCCCACGTGAGGGCAAGCTGTCCCCCAGCAGGCCATGGGAAGGTGTGGGCAAGGGGACAATTGAGAAGCCATGGAAGAGTCAGACAAGGAGCAGCAGATGGAGACGTGCACTTGACAGAGTGGACACAAGAGATGAAAAGGTACAGAGTATGAGAAAACGGCTTCAGGAAGGAAAAAGCAGGGAGTGAAAACCAGTAAAAGTGTAACGAATACTAAAACCAGACAGGCCCGAAAAGAAGCCATCAGGAGAGCTTCGAGAAGAGGCAGGTCAGAGAGGAGGAGCAGGAGGGCTGGGAGGGGGCAGTGTGTGAGGGGCTGGGGGCAGGAGGAACGGTGCGACAGAAATCTCTTGGGAAGGGTCGTTCACCTCCCAAGCAGTTGGGCTTATTGGCTGCGGCCAGCAGAATCTATTTAAAACACAGCAGGCATTTTGCCTTGGTCTGTTTCCCTCTCCAGGGAAGGCTGGAGCCAAAGGCTTCGGGAACCATTCCAGCATTAGGACCCTGCACAAACACCAGAGCTGAGAGCATAAGATCCTTGCCCCCTCTGGGGATCAGTCCCCTCTCCCCTGCCACATGCTGCCAGGCCACTAAACGCACAGTACATTGATCTGTGCCCCAAAGGCTGCTTGTGTTCTCGCTTCCACTGGGAAAGTCTCAGTGACTTCCTTCTTTTTGTCTTCAAGCTTGTCAGAAAGCAGATGCTACTCAAATGTGACAGCTGCTCTAAAGGGCTGCTCACAGCGAGCTCCTTGACCAGTAGGAACATGCGCAATCATGACTGGAGAGGCCTTGGGTGATGGGATAGCAGCAAGACAAAGAGGAGAGCACCGAAGGACATCACAGGTGAAATGGCCCCAGGGAAACCACATGGGACCTGAACTGGAAAACAGCAGCCTCACGCCTTTCCCTGGACTGTGTATCTTTGGGAAGCTCTAATCTGGGGAAGCCCTGACTCCTCATCCACCTGCCACAGAGGAGTGCAAAGTAAGGCCAGGAGCTAAAACTGGCTGAGAGAGCCGTCCGTCCATCAGGCTTTGGTTTCTCTCCATTTGAGAGGGTTGGGAATGAGAAGTCTTCCTTCCCTGGCTTCTGAGCACATAAATTGTGTAAAATACTGTTCCAGGCTGAATATAAGTTCTCTGCTCTGCATGACATTTATATTCTTGAAAATTTTAGTGTACAAATCAAATCAAATTTTGTCTGCCAGAGAAGCTGGCTTTTCAAAATGAATCTGAGGTTGGGGTGCCTGGGTGGCTCAGTCGGTTAGGCCTCCGACTTCGGCTCAGGTCAGATCTCACGTTTGTGGGTTCGAGCCCCGTGTCAGGCTCTGTGCTGACAGCTAGCTCAGAGCCTGGAGCCTGCTTCTGGTTCTGTGTCTCCTTCTCTCTCTGCCCCTCCCCCTCTCATGCTCTGTCTATCAAAACTAAATAAAACATTAAAAAATAAATAAATAAATAAATAAATCTGAGGTCAACCCTATATTTAAAGAGAAGAATGACCTGTGAAGGTGAATAATTATCCCAGTTCACGTGTGTAACCTTGGAATAGTGGATGTCTGATTTGGGTGGCTGGGGTGGGGTGAGGACTGTCTAGAGATCCACCTATGGTCTGTTTATAGGTTGCAATTAAACATTACTTTAAAACAAACAAAAAACATGCAGATCACTGCTAAAGAAATACAGATTTTTTTAAAAAGTTGATTATGGAAAATTCAAATACACATTTTAAAAGAAGCAAGCCTAATTTAAAAAAAAAAAAAAAGCCCAGAGGGGCACCTGGATGGCTCAGTTGGTTGGGTGTCTGTCTTTGGCTTAGGTCATGATCTCACGGTTCATGGGTTTGAGCCCTGCATCAGGCCCTGTGCTGACAGCTAGCTCAGAGCCTGGAGCCTGCTTCAGATTCTATGTCTCCCTCTCTCTCTGACCCTCCCCTGCTCATATAGTCTCTCTCTGTCTCTCAGAAATAAATAAAAAATAAAAAAACCCAGCTCCAACAATCATCACTCATGGCCAATCCTGTGAGAAACTTGGACTTCTGGGCCAG
>NC_043708.1:30861221-30916732 GCF_006229205.1 Suricata suricatta
ATGTGACAACGGAGCAAAGTGCCCAGACTCAGATGCCCAATCTTTATCCCATTTTGACCTGGATTTTCTGCCTTACAGTAATTTGCTAAGGTAGGTGAGTGCACAACCTTCCAATCCCAGGCTGTTCTACATGACATAAGAAACCCCAGTCCTGAGAGTTGGGTAACTGGACTTGGTGGGGGTGGGGGCAGGAGTCGCAGTCCCGGAGCCTGAGGGGCTGGCACCGGCGCTAAGCCCAAAGCCCTGAGTGGGAGCCTGGCCAAGGCTCGCACACCACACCCCACCTGCGCGCCAGCATCCCGATCTACATGGAGGTGGGCCCCACCATGGTGGGCGACGAGCACTCAGATCCAGAGCCGCTGTGGTATCTGGGGGCCTCAGTTTCTAGAAAGCATCTTGGGAAACAATTTTTGTGAGTACTTCATCAGTGACCCTCCTCACACAGTCCTGGACAAGCTGGAATGCAAAGGTTTCCGTGTGCTGAGTGTGACAGAGGGGGCCAGACACTGGTGTGGTGTCTACACACGGGGTGACTCACACTGAGGAGTGGATGGGGCACTCCTTTTTTGAGTGGTTTCCAATCCTGAGTCCCCCATTCACTCACTGTCTGGCCCCTCGTACCAAATCATCACTTTGCTCAGCTGGGCACCACTGAGCAGTGAACGGCCTTCTCTGAAACTTCCTATAGCCAGTGGGAGAAGGCAGGGCCCTTGTCCTGGTGCTTCCACAGGTGCCCCTCCAGCTTCAGGCCTGGCCGAGGGCCCTAGAGGAGATCATGTTCTGTGGACAGGCTGAGGGGCCCTCCAGAGACAGGCTATCCCTGGCCAGGAACTGGGAGACCCCAATAACGTGGCCCCAGGACTGGGCAGGATGGTCCTGCTTAGCTTGTCCAAGGGCTGTAATGAGTGGTTGCTCAACAAAAGAAAAGGAGAAAGAAAGGAAGTTGGAAGGGTGGGGAAGGGAAAGGAAGGGAAGGAAAGGGGAGGGCAAGAAGGAGAGGGGAGGGGAAGGGAAGGGTAGCATAGGGTTACATGGGTGCATATAATTTGTCATAATTCACGAGCTCTACTTCTAAATTTGTACTTTATTGTCTGTTCATTATGCTGCACTTCAATAAAGTATTATTAACAACAAAACCCCTAGCCCTTGTGAACAAATGAGTCCAAGAACAGCCATTTGGGGGTTTATCGGGTTGGTGGTTCAGAGAAAACTGCAGTTTTGCGAAGACAACATGATGTAGACTTTTTGTAAAAACTTGTTCTTTGGAAACCATTACAGCATGTGCTTTTGGTTAAGCATTCCAGGGCTGAAACGCAACTCTATGCTAAAATGCCGAGAGGATGAGGCACAATCTTGGCCAAGGTCAAGCTCTGCTGATGGTTTGAGAGGGGGACGGCAGCCAATTGCTCTGCACTTGTATAACATTTAAAAAAGAAAAACTAACCCCAAGCCATCCTCTTCCCCTTTTCTGAGCCAACATGAGTCCTGCTCACTGTATCCAAGCACTCAGAGGAAGCCGTATGTGGCTACAGCTCAGGCCAACCGAACCCCAGGGCCAGACATACATACTTTGGTTAAAAAAAACTAAGAGACTCTTAAATACAGAGAACACACTGAGGATTGCCGGAGGGTTGTTGGGTGGGGGTAGGCTAGACAGGGGCATTGAGGAGGGTACTTGTTGGGATGAGCACTGGGTGTTATATCCAGAGGATGAATCACTGGATTCTGCTCCTGAAATCATTATTGCACTATATGCTCACTAACTTGGATGTAAATTTTAAAAATAAATAAATAAAATACTGAATAAAATAAAATAAAAGCAACAAATAAAAAAACTAAGCACATTGGTACTCTAGGTGGCTCTGTGGGAAATAACAAAAGATGTCAGAATTTTAGATAAAATTAGGGTTTGTCAGGGCAGAGAAATATATGTTAGTCTCCTATCTGGTTGCTTTTTCCAGAACTACAACAGCAAAATAATCCTAACTTGATAGAAACATGAGGGTTCATGCTATATCTAGGTGATTATTATAAAAAGCACTTCAAGTCCAGCATATTTGGTCTGAATCTGTGCTACACAAAGAAAAGCCAATATACCAACACTTTCTTTGGGGCTGAAACTGAGCACTAAGGATGAACTGGGAAATAACGTTTTCTGCCAGGTCTTGGGAATGAATATATATATAGAGAGAGAAACGTCTTCCAGAAGAAGCTTATTAAATACAAACTTCACATTCTGCACATGTCTGTCTTGTTAGTGGCAGGCAAAGGTAAGAGGAACAAAGTCCAAGGCAAGTCAGGGTCATACAAGACTCAGGACCCAGAACCTTCCCAGTCTCCCTGTGAGTTGATCATGTCTTAGGACTTACACATGGTTAACAACGTGTTAACATTTTGGATCCCTCAAATTTTCTTAGGCAGTCATGACAACATAAAAAAAGAATATTTTTAACTTATTGGTTTAATGTTTTCCTTTTAAAGTACCTAATTCTATTCAATCCTCCACAGTAGAGCCTTAATTTCTCCTATCCTTAAAATGAAAAACATTCACTCCTTTTTTCTCAGTATCTTCCCATCTACAATAGCTGGCAAACTCACCCCATTTCCATTCTGTGCTTCTCTCTTATTAAACTTTACAGCACTATCAATGCAGGTGAAGATGAAGCTTTCTCTTCTTTCTTTATTGTTATATAGTGAACTAAGTAGAAGTGTGAGTTCCCTAAGGCCACGCACAGCACATCTCTGGTGAGAAGCGTATTTCAACCCCAGGGGGAGTGCCAGATGGAGAAAGCAGGCTTCTCTCCAGTCATTGAGGCCAGGAGGACATGGTGCAGCATCCTGCTTTCCTCATTCCCTCCGCCCCTCTCCATGCACAGTCTCCATTTCCAGAGCTAGGGGCAGGAGGAGAATGTGCAACGAAGGAGAAGGTGCACAGCTCCCAAGAGAAGGTACCAAATAAGAAACAGGGATGTGTTATAGGAAGCCACAGCGAGGAGGGTCCTTACAGCACACATAATTGCAATTTCTAACTTCATTGGTAAAGAAAGGAGTCCAGAAAAGTTAAAACACACAGCTAATGGCCAGAACCAAACCCCAGGTCACCAGCCCACTCCTCCGATCCTCCAACACACGACAGAACCGCGTATAGGGAAAAGCACAAGAGAAAGTTAAATTCATGGGATACACCTCCCATCAACCCACTAACCAAATACACATACTTATTTTAAATCTAGCCATGTCTTAATCTCCCATTTCTTTTCAGGTGTTAGCTTACTAAGCTCAAATGTTTGGTTTTTATCCAGGACTTAATGGATACCCTCATGGCCTGAATAGTCAGAATCGCAACTCTGCCCCAGCATGTTGAAGCCTGAAAAGGGAGATCTTTGGGACGCTGGAATAGAATATAACTAACCTCTCTAACTCAGGAATATTCTGGACCACACATCACGCTCATAATAATGCTGACTTCAAACTCAGCAGCTTTTGGAGCTTATGCAGGCAGAAAGGCAATAGACTACCCATTTAGCAAGAGGAAAATGGAAGAATTAGTAACGACCAAGAAAGCCAGAAGGAGGGCACATGCTCTGAGTTCAGTCTGGAGGATAGGAGATTAACTACTTCCATTCAGAGCAGAGAAGGACCTTTTAAGGTGGCGTGCACTGCATTAGAAGAAGATACAACCCAGGACGGGTGAAGTAGGTCCTCTGACACCCCCTATTCCTATGCAAAGGAGGTCAGTTCTTGATTGTCCCCCAAATGATTACCCATATGGTCGAGTAACCCACAGTATCTAGGAACCTCCAACAAGAGTGGGGGTCACATAGACCTGGTTAGATGGAAATGACAGTCTAATGAGCTTCTCACCCTCCCAAATAACGTCATGGCATTAAAGCAAGGGCCTCAGTGCCTCAAACAAAGGGGGTGATGAACACATCTCCTAGCAAGCTGACGAGATAGGTAATTTGAACACGTAAGCTATCTGGCTGTATGTAAGCCCTGCTCCATTGCCTGATGTGAAACCGCCTGATGTGACAGGCAAAAGGTATGAGGCTCCAGCAGGAGGAGACAGCTTGGTGAATACACACAGTGTATCACGAATTCCAGAGCAAAAGTATTCCGGGGACTATGTATTGCGTGGATGTTATTCAGATCAAGAGTTCATTGTGACAAGGTCATTCTTCCATCCTCTTTCAGCTTATTTCCTCCAAGAAAGACTGATTCCCACTGTATTCCCGAAGGATTAGAGACTCCAAAAAATGGCCATTACTCAACAGAAAAGGCAAAAGATCAGAAAGAAGGACCCTTTTAAAATATGCAGTAATCAGTAAATTAGCCTACTAGAAACTATCTTCTTTAAAAGTAAACAAGTGATACCTCTCATGTGGATGAGACAGAATGAAGAAAAAAGGAGGAATGGATAAATGAATAAATGAAAAACTCAGAGAGGTAAAGTAAACGAAGAATTTAAATTATAGTCAGATGTTAGGGCCCCAAACCAACAGGTAGAAAAGGAAGCTGAACCAAAGCTCTTTCTGCCTGCTGGGCTCCTAAGAGTCGAAAATCAGGGATTAAAACGGCTTTATTTCAACAGAACACATTTTGTCATCGGATCCTCATCCGTGATGTGGATAAGAATAAGTAACTACGGCTGCACTCTCAAAAAGCAACAAATCCCTCAGTAGTGTCCTTGTTCGCTTTAGGACAGCAGATCTCGGATTGCTTGTGTATCATGCACACACAAAAAGAACTGTCTGTAACTTTTATTTTACCTTTTTTATTTTAAAATCAATAGGGTTTCAAAAAAAAAAAAAAAAACACTGACTCTAAGAGGAAATGAGTCAGTGAAGGACGGGAAACAAAGGGGAAGCCGAAAAAAGACTCTGAGCCAAGAAATAAAACGATCAGGGCACACTCAGAGGCCCCTGCCATGGCCCTGTCCTCTCCCTGCTCACGGACATTCAGCAAGTGCCCCGGGACACGAGCTAGAGGGGCAGTGAGAAGCACTCCCTTGATATACACTCCTAAAAGGTGGTATCACTTGGTCCTCACTGCAGCAATGTGAGCCCTTGCTTCACCCACTTTCTAGGATTCTACCCTAAGGAAATTATCAAGGGTATCATCAAAGATTTATACGACAATTCATCACGGCTTCACTGCCATTAACAAAGGGATCTCAAACAACCACAATTTTCAACAGCGAAGGAATGGACAACCAAGTAAGGTCGAGCCACTAGAAACCTGCTTTCACAGGAAACTAATTACTTGTGCTACCATGTTAAGTGAGAGGAAAAAACAGGATGCCAAGCTGCATATATGTATGACTCTGAATCCTGCTTTTATTATATGCGTTTTTAACTACTGAAAGGAAATGCATGGTCATACCAGCAAAGGTCTGCTCTGTTCTAGAAGGAGGGAAGACGGATAGTTTTCATTCCTTTTTTCAGACTCAGCTCTAACGAACATACACTACTTTTCTATGAGCAAAAACCAATACATTTTTATTTTATAATATACCTACTGTAAGATATCTCATTTGAGATCACAACTGTCTTAGAGAAAGGCTGCCGTGGTCCAAGGCTGACTCTGAGAACAGAGAGTCAGGTCTAAGGCGCGGAAATGCCAGGGGCCGGTCCTAGCTGCATTCTCCAGGCTGGTTCCTGGTGCGGAGGTTCTGTTGGGAGAATCCATTCCTTCCCACAGCAACCACTGCACCTAAATGACCTGGTATGTGTTCCGCTCCTCTTAGCATGAGGATCACAGGAAAAGAGAACAAAAGCACCCTCCTCCCGGTTTCAGAGGAAGAAGTTTTTTCTGGTAAACTTATCAAAATGTCCCCAAATCAGCTACACAAATTTGGCAACGGAAGTCCATCAGTTATGTTCAGGAACCATGTATAAAACCCCTATTTCTCAAGAATGAATATAAAGCAAAATCTATGAGAGCCACCTTGTGGCAAGCCTGCCTGCTCTGCCGACCACCCCTCAGTCTCCACAGTTCTCCAGCCCCGGGCTCCTGGGCGTGGGGTGCAGCCGTTCCCGCACACGCCCCATGGTAACCCCTAATAACCACACCGAACATCCAGAGGCCCCAAGGTGCTGGTACTGCTCATTTTCAAGGATTTCCAGTTGAGATCCCAGAAACACCTGCTTGAGGACAGGTGGAAATGAAGGGGCAGAGGAGCAAAATGCAAGATGGGCACACCCGTGAGCAGGCCGTAGATTGATGGGCTGAGGCCCCACTATATGTGGTACGTCTGGGTGCACCCCGCCACACGCTAGGGACCTGAAGGACAAACATCCCCTCCCCCAAGAACAGTTACCGATTCTATAAAGCTGTGAAGAAAAAAGGTTTGCATTTACATTCAGTGAGCTTTGTGCTTAGAAGAAGTTTTATTTATCAGTGATAGAACAACCATCACCAACTCGGGCACAATTTCAAAACAGCTCCTGTTGGATTCTGGCCATAAAATTCTTTTTCAAGTTTCTAAGGTCTCGTAAGGTATAAAAGTGTTCCTAAAACGTTAGAAAAAATACTAATCACTACTAAAACTTGATTTCATGCTCAAAGTGGCGGCCTCATATAAAAAGATAAAATGCCACCGGTTTGAACATCTGATCTGAATATATTAACGAGGTCCAGGCATGAGGGGCGGTGGACAAAGCTGCACAAGGCAGCCTGACCGAAGGACTGCAGGAGAGAATGAAGCGCTTAAAAGAGGTCAGTGTTACAAATCTGATGGAACACGGAACACAGAGGGGGGCCGGATACTGATTCTGACGGAAGATAATCTTCCTCTCAGAAAGGGATTAAGCTAAAAACGTTGCACTTCTGGACAGGACTGCAACAAACAGACAACAAACAGCATGAAAGGGAAAGCTGAGCAGGTATCAGGGTTCTCTTGAGAGCTGGCTGCTCATGCTTCTCTCTTCCCCAGCCAGCTTCAAGGCCCACTTCCAGAAAAGGATTTCCCAGTGTTCGGGTGAAAGCATATGGCAGGAAGTCGCTGCTTTGGTCCTGGACGTGGAAAGGGGGAACATTCTCAAGTATGGAAAGGAACTGAAGTGACCTAGAGGTGATGGATCTCAACCAGGTGAGCTGTGGGAGAGCATTAAGCCAAGGAATTTATAATGAAGATGAGCCTGAACTGGAAAAATGAATCTGACTCATTCACCTCTCTAGCCTCTGGAAGAATGTTCTCTCTCCTCCTAACCCGGTGGGATTAAAATACTTAACCACCCCTGTTAGAGAAAAACCAACCTACTGCACAGGGAAGAGATGTATTAAAAACCTGAGCAACTCGACAAGTCACTTCAGGGAAGAATCCTTCATTTGCTGTGTCTGTACAAGGGAAGCAAAAGAAGGAAAGTAAAATAAAGGCCAAGGCCCTTTCGTCCACCAAAAATAAAATAAAAGGGAGGGAAAATGAACTCTCACCCTGCCCAACTAAGACTCAAACCCAGAAGCTCCCCTTGAAGCCACAGCCTTGCCCCACCGGAGGCATCCTAGGACCAGTGTGGGTTACAATTCCGAGTTGTGCCACGAGGCTCTGACAATCGGGGGAGAGGGGACTTTCCCACCTGGGCTCAGCGTCCCAGCTGTCCTGAGCTGCGAGGAAGTGTGGCTCTCACGACAGCTTGATGGGCAGGTCTTCCCCGTACTTCCGGAGCAGCTTCTGATGGTTGTGGTCCACAGACCACTGCTGGGGCAGGTGCCTGGGCTGCATGGAGTCCAGGAAATGCTGACGCCAGCGGCTCTCCAGCTGCATGAGGGAGCGCAGCCCGCCCTGGCTGTGGCACTGCACCACCTTCAGCCCGTGAGGAACGTAGCTTTCGTTGGAAATCCTGGCGAGACACAAAGCACAAGGGTCTGAGGGAGACAAGCCCAGGATGGTCACACAGACCTGCATGCTGTGGGCTCAGGGGCTGTGGCAAGGGCATGAGAGGAAGTTGCTGGACTCCTACAGGGTTGCTTACTTTAATGTTTTTAAGACATCTTTCCTACCCCTGCCTCTCTAAAGAGGTGGTTTGGACATACTGCGCACAATCCAGCAGAAGGTATTTGGGATGCTGAGCTGTATTTGTGGGGAGGCCCCTGCATGAGGCCCAGCGCCCCCTATTGTCTGGCTGACGAGGAGTAAAGAATGTTGGTCTTTTATTGACTCCAGGGTTACTCGCCTCTTTTAAATGATTCATTCTGAGGATGCCTGGGTGGCTCAGAGGGTTAAGCGTCTGACTTCTTCGGCTCAGGACATTTAACTCTTGGCCTGTGAGTTTGAGCCCCGCATTGGGCCCTGCGCTGACAGCTCAGAGCCTGGAGCCTGCTTCACATTCTATGTCTCCCTCTCTCTCTGCCCCTCCTCTGCTCACACTCTGTCTCTTCCTCTTTCTCTTTCAAAAAATAAACAAACATTAAAAAAAAATGTTAAATTATTCATCCTGAATCTATATGGGGCTGTTAAACCACCCCACATGTTCCGTTTTCTAGCACTGTAATACCTGAATGTAAAATGTGAGGTGGTACATTTCTTTAGTGTCTTCTTCCTCACAGAAAGAATGCCATGCCATCCAGCACAGGCAATGCCGGCGATGGTACTGTAAGAACGTTCTATGGGCATAAACTTGTTGAATCACTGTTGGGCACCTGAAACTAATGTAATGTTGTGTGACTCTGTGTCAACTACAGGTCAATTAAAAAAAAAAAGATGGAGGTGTCTGGCTGGCTGAGTTGGTGGAACACACAGCTGTTCTTGTTAGGGCTGTAAGTTAGAGCCCCACCATGGGTGCAGAGACTACTTAAAAATAAAATCTTGGGGCACCCTGCGTGGCTCAGTCGGTTGAACATCCGACTTCGGCTCAGGTCATGATCTCATGGTTCATGAATTTGAGCCCCACGTCAGGCTCTCTGCTTTCAGTGCAGAGACTGCTTCAGATCCTCTGTCCCTCCTCTGTCTCTGTACTTCCCTGGCTCACACACCCTGTCTCTCTCTCAAAAATAAATAAACATTAACAAACAAAAAAATAAATAAAATCTTAGGGGCGCCTGGGTGGCTCGGTTGGTTAAACATCTGGCTCTTGATTTTGGCTCAAGTCATGATCTCACAGTTTATGGGACTAAGCCCTGTGTCGGCTCCGTGTGCTAATAGCATGGAGCAAGCCTGCTTGGGATTCCTTCCCCCTCTCTTGCTGCCTCTCCCCTGCTCATGCTGTTTTCTCTCTCTTAAGATAAATAAACTTTTAAAAAATAAAATAAAGTAAAATAAAATCTTAAAAGAAAAAAGAATGCCAAACCACATCCACAAGAGACCTGTTTCGGTCCCATGAAATATTCAGTCATGCAGCTGGTGCTGTTTAAAGGGAAAATGCATCCCTGCCTCCTTCCTAACTAAGCAGAGAGACTTTAAAACCTGTTCTGCCACCACGCCAACAGCACGTTCACCTCCTGTGAGTAACGACTACCTTTCTCAAGGAAGCTGCTACCCCGTGGACTCCGCTCCCCTCCTTGCATCCACATCCCACGCTCAATCCTGCCCCCGAGGCCCCGCCCCCATTCTAGCAGCGCTGGTGCCCTCTGGGCACCTGCAGACACTGTTGCTTAGCCCCCCAGGGTGCCACTAGCTAGCCTCTCTTTCCCCAAACAGCTCTTCTCAGTCCCAGACATCCAAGGCCACCATCGTCTTCTCCAAGCCGGCAAGGTGATTTGTTAGAAAGGTCTGTGGTCAAAGGGGCAGTTTACCTGTTTTAGCAAACACATCTGGGAATTGGGTAAAAGAACGAGTCTTCTTAATTTCTCACAGGACCCTGGCCAGTTACTTAACCTTACCTCAGGGCAGCTAACATAGAAACTCGGAAAATAACATCTGCTCTACAACCTCACAAGGTAGTTATAAGGATAAAACTCAGTAGCGTTTTATTAACTTGGAAAGGTTTAAAAGATGCAAGATATAACGCTAGCAGTTACCAGTAAGAAATCTAAATCCTATCTCATAGATTTGTTGTAAGAACTAATTAAGGCAATTTACAGAAAGTTTATTAGTTGGCTTAAATAGATTGAGATAGCTGGAAATATTTGTTTGATAATTGTTTGCCACTATATTAAAAATTTTTTGGTAACAAAACTCTGTAGGCAAACAAACAGCATTACTATCTGTTTGGTGAACTTATCAGCTCAATTATTCCAATCCCTGGAACTACTGGAAAAGAGACAGCTGCTAAGCAAAACTATATAGCAGGTGGCACAGAATTTTTTTCACCTCAGCCATGTGCCCATTCATTTCTCAGGACCATAAGCTTCTCATTTAGGAACACCGAATTACATCCTCTAAGTTCAAGCAGATATTCATGGGGAAGGAGAGAAAGCAAAGAAGCAAGGGAAAAAGAGAAAAGTAATTTAAATGGTAAGAGCAACTCTAGCCAATATCCCATTCAGTGGGCCAGTACCCTGAGTCCAGGTGAGACGGCAAACATGAATCCACTGGTCTCAGGTCCCACCGATCTGGATAAGATGAGAGACACAAAACCACATCCATCATACTCATGGGCCACTTCAGAGATCTGAGGGTATTCTTTGAGTATTATTTTCATCTTCTGTGCTGATTTTAGGATTCACTTCTGCATAGAATCTCTAAGGCACAACTCCACTGCATTTGAACTCACCGGCTAATCATGAAAATGACTGGACATACAGGACCTTAAAAGGGTCAAGACAGAAGGCAAGTCTCCTATGGAAAGGAAATTCTCAAAAAGATTGTACTATCCCAGCCCATGGTATTTTTAAGCCATTATACACATAATGGGATAACACAAGGCTATGTATGACTCCCCCCCCCCCGCCCCCGCCTCAGCAAGCAACCTCACCAAGTGGTCAGCGTTAATGCACTGAGTGCACTGGGTTACTCCTCAATCCCTTTTCAGACCAGAACTATAGACTATACCTGGTCTCCAGGCTGGCAGCCTCTTGAAGCATCTCATCTGTGACCGTGTCTGTGTCGTAAAACTCTCTGAGGGCTTGCAGCAGCTCCTCCTTCCGATGGGCAGGCAGGCTCTCCGCGTTGAGCAGGGCCCTGGCCCCAGAACGTACCTGCCGGCGCTCAGGGTCTTCCAGCAGGCGCAGACCCTCCTCGGAGCCGATCGGGGCCTGGAACTCCCTGGCCAGCTGCTGCTTCAGGTGGTTGTCGTAGTAGTTAGAGACTGCGTGGCAGGAGGTACAGAGCAGCAGCACATCGTGGGAGTTGTGGTCCTTCATCTCAATGGGGAAGTGCTTCCGGTACTCATGTGGAATCACGTTCTTCCTGCCAAGCCCACCCAGAAGGCAGCGCTCATTAGCAGATGACACAGGACACACGTGGAGCTAGCAGGCGGGCTACTGGAGTCAAGCAAGTCTACGGGTCCCATTTCTCCTAATCATGACTGAGAAGCCCCGGGCACCACAGTCCAACAGAGATTACATAAAGGCAATACCACCTACTCCACTCTCAGCCTCCCTAGCTACCGCACCTTGGTTTCCTCTCTCCTAGAAGTTAGTTCATACCACCTGCTCTCAAGAGTCAGCAGAGGGCCAAAGGCAGAGGGAGGCCAATAACAACCTTTGCCAAGATTGTACTCTCAGAAGGAAGAGTATCAGAGAAAGGGGGGAAAATAAAACTAATGGCCTTTAACATCTAGAAAATAACTCTCTCCAAGCATGTAGCAGGTAACCCCTACTTCTGAAATTTTGGAAGCCTGGTGACCTAAAAAAACTATTTCCTTCATCTGAGAAATCCTTCACTCAGACTATTCCCTTCCAGGTTCATCAAGGCCCAGCATTACTTTCTAAGGAGAACTAGGCTCTCAGGAAAAACTCTTAAGAGCAACAATTATGTGTCTCCCTTTGTAAGAGGAAAGTGAGTTACTCCACAGAAGCCAGGGAGAAAACCCAAAGTGTGCCTTTGGGTCATCTAAATATAGGCATACCTCATCTTATTGAGCTCTGCAGGTATTACATTTTTTACAAAGTGAAAGTTTGTGGCAACCCTGCATCAAGCAAGTCTACGGGTCCCATTTCTCCAACAGCATTTGCCTACTTTGTGTTTCTGTGTCATATTTCAGTAATTCTTGCAACATTTCAAGCTGTTTCATTATTATTATATTCATTATGCTGATCTGTGGTCCATGGTCACAGATGTCACCATAGTAATAGTTTTGGGGACACCATGAACCATGCCCATATAAGACAGCAAAGTCAACTGATGAATGTTGGGTGTGTTCTGACTGCTCCACCAAGTGGCCATCCCACTGTCTCTCTCCCTTTCCTGGGGCCTCCCTATTCCTTGAGACTCAATGATATTAATATCAGGCCAATCAACAACCCTATAGTGGCCTCTAAGCGCTCAAGTGAAAGGAAAGAGTTGCACGTCTCCCACTTTAAATCGAAAGCTAAGATGATTACACTGAGGAACGCATATGGAAAGCCAACACAGGCCAAAAGGTATGCTTCTGGGACTAGCTAACCAACTTATGAATGCATAGGAAAAGTTCTCAAAGGAAATTAAAAGTGCTGCTCCGGTGAACACATAAATGCTATGCAAATAAAACAGTCTTACTGCTAATATGGAGAAAGGTAAGTGGTCTACAGAGAAGATCAAACTAGCCTCAGCATTACTGCAGGCCAAAACCTGATGAAGAGCAAAGCCCTAACTCTCTTCAAGTCTGTGAAGCTGGGAGAGGTGAGGAAGCTGCAGAAGAAAACTCTGAAGCTACCAGAGGTTGGTTCATGACGTTTACGGAAAGAAACCATCTCCACAACATGAAAGTGCACGGGGAGGCAGCAAGTGCTGATGTAGAAGTTGCAAGTTCTCCGGAAGAGCTAAGATCATTAATGTAGGTGGCTGCACTAAACAACAGATTTTCAATGTGGATGAAATAGCTTTCTATTGGAAGCAGATGCCCTCTAGGACTTCCACAGCTAGAGAGAAGTCAGTGCCTGGCTACAAAGCCTCAAAAGACAGGCTGACTCTCTTGTTAGGGGCTAATGCAGCTGGTGACTTTCAGTGGAAGCCAGAGCTCATGGACCATTCTGAAAATCCCAGGGCCCTTCAGAATGATGCTATATCTCCTCTGCCTGTGCTAAGTGAAACAACAAAGCCTGGATGACAGCACATCTATTTATGACATAGCCTACTGAATATTTTAAGCCCACTGTTGAGACTACTGCTCAGGAAAAAAATTCCTTTCAAAATGTTATTGCTCATTGACAGTGTGTCTGGTCACCCAAGAGCTCTGATGGGGACGTACATGATTAATATTGTTTTCACCTCTGCTAGCACAGCATCTATTCTGCAGCCCATGGGCAAACGAAGTGACTGCAGATGTGGTGGAAATAGCAGGAGAACTAGAGTCAGAAGTGGAGCCTGAAGACGGGACTGAGTTGCTGAGATCTCAGGATAAAACTTTAGCTGCTGAGGAGTTGCTACTTAGGGATGAGCAAAGAAAGCGGTTTCTTGAGATGGCGTCTACTGGTGAAGACGCTGTGAAGACTGTTGAAATGACAGCAAAGGATTTAGAATAGCACAAAAACTTAGTTGATAAAGTGGTGCAGGATTTGAAAGGACCGACTCCAATCTGAAAAGAGGCTCTACTGCGGGCAAAATGCTATCAAACAGCATCACACGCTACAGAGAGAATGTCTGGGAAAGAAGAATCCATTAGTGCAGCAAACTTCATAGTCGTCTTACCTTATAAAACTGTCGGGGCGCCTGGGTGGCTCAGTCGGTTAAGCAACTAACTTCAGCTCAAGTCATGATCTCATGGTCCATGGGTTTGAGCCCATGTTTGGTCTCTTGTTAACTGCTTAGCACCTGGAGCCTGCTTTGGATTCTGTGTGTGCCCGTCTCTCTGCCCCTCCCCCACTCACGCTCTGTCCCTCTCAGTCTCTTAAAAAATAAAATAAGATGGGGTGCCTGGGTGGCTCATCAGTTGAGCATCCAGCTTTGGCTCAGGTCATGATTGTGTGGTTCGTGGGTTTGAGCCCCACGTTGGGCTCTGTGCTAACAGCTCAAAACCTGGAACCTGCTTCAGACTCTATGTCTCCCTCTCTCTCCCCCTCCCCCACTCAAGCTCTGTCTCTGTCTCTCAAAATAATAAACATTAAAAAAATTAAAAAGAAAGAAACTGCCACAGCCACTCTAACCTTTAGCAGCCACTACCCGATTAGTCAGCATCCATCAACATTAAGGCAAGGCCCTCCTCCAGCAGAGATTATAACTCACTGAAACTCAGAAGATGGTTAGCATTTTTTAGCAATAAAGTATTCTATGTATGTATGTTTGTATGTATGCATTTAACCACTGTACCCAATGTGGGGCTCAAACTCGTGACTCCAACAGTCATGTGCTCTACTGACTGAGTCAGCCAGGCACCCCAACAATAAAGCCTTTTTAAATATATTCTTTAATTTTTATTTCTTTATTTTTGAGAGAGAGAGAGAGAGAGAAAGCATTCAAGTAGAGGATGGGCAGAGAGGGAGAGAGAGAATCCCAAGCAGGCACCATACTTTCAGTGCAGAGCCCAACGTGGGGCTCAAACTCACAAACCGTGAGATCATGGCCTGAGCTGAAATCAAGAGTCAGATGCTTAACTGACTGAGCCACCCAAGTGTCTATAAAATATTTTTTAAGTTAAAAGAGATACACTGTTTTTTAGACATAATGTTACACACAACAGTTTATAGTGTAGTAGAAACATAATTTTTATATGCACTAGGAACTCAAAAAACTCATTTGACTTGCTCACTTATTTTAAGGCTTTATTTTATTCTTTTAAATGTTTATTTATTTTTTGAGAGAGAGACAGAGAGACAGAGCACGAGTGGGGGAGAGGCAGAGAGAGACACACACACACACTGAATCTGAAGTAGGCTCCAGGCTCTGAGCTGTCAGCATAGAGCCCGATGTGGGGCTCCAACTCACAGACTGTGAAACCATGACCTGAGCCAAAGTCAGATACTTAACCGATTGAGCCACTCAGGCGCTGCTTAAGATTGTATTTTTAAGTAATCTCTACACCTAGTATGGGGATTGAACTTAAAACCCCGAGATCGAGAGTGGCACACTCCACTGACTGAGCCACCCAGGCGCTCCTGACTCACTTTATTGCGGTATTTGCCTTATTATGATGGCGTGGAGCCAGAGGGGCAATCTATCTCTCTCGTATGCCTGTGCCCCATGAATAGTACCAAGGCTCAGAAAGCTGTGGGCCGCTCAAGGGGGGAGGATAAGAACACACAGAGAAAGGCAGCTTCAGAAGGAAATGGTCTCTGATCTTTAAGCAAAAGAGGATCACTCTCTTCATGGCAGCTTGTCACTGAACAGTGTTACATTCTCGAAACCAAGATATGGGCTCAGGATAGGTGGGGGACACTATGGCAAGGCCACACAGAATTCAGCGGAAGTTCTCAGGAAAACTGGGATGACCCCCAGGAATAAGTCTTTCAGACAAAGTGGGCAGATTCACCCAAGGCCCCTGAGAGTTCCATATGTGGCTATCAAGGTGAATGCCATCAGAGGCAGACAGTCTGGGTGGCCAGACCCCACACTCACCGAATGTACGAGTCTTTCTTGCCACATACTACACACACGTTCTCTTTCACCATCAAGTAATAGTCCCCTGGAGATTCGGGTCTTCCTGCAGGTTCGAACTGTAGCTTGACCACAAAAGGCTCCTCACTCACCAGCTCTTAAGGCAAGAGAAAAGGTCAGTGTTTGCCCACCTCTCCCTCAGGAAGGAAGCCACACCTAAACTGTTCTCTGCTGTGTCCATCAGAGGTTGAGAATATAACTGGAGAAGTTATAGGTCTAAGGTCAGAGCAGGATCAGTGACAAAGCTAGGTTAAGTTCTCCTTATGTTAGTCCTCCAACTGTCTAAAAAATTAAAAAGTAAAAAAAGGGGGAAAGGGGAAAAATATACAGATAGATCAAAAGATAGCCCTGAATGTCCTTGAAGGAAAGGAAGGAGAAAATCACCCCTGGAGCACCTCTATTATCCTACCACACAACCTTCTCCCCAGACCCAGGATGAGATGTTGTGTCTTTGCCGGAGGTGGGGACTCTGAGTGTCTAGCAGACAGAAATCACGATTGAACAGCCACGCCTCACGTGTCTCAAGTCCTTTCTGCCTTCTCCTATCCCACCCTGCCCCTTGTCCCCTCCCCACTCCTGCCAGGACCTGCATGCACCTAAACGGAGACGAAATAAGACAAGTGAGTCTCAAACCTCCGATGCCTTTGTCCAAGTACCACTGAGCTTTCCTTCGGTCACAAGTGCAGAGTGGCTGTCCGTCAGGAGCATGGAGGAAGCAGTTATCATAGAGGGGTGATTTTCTGCAGGGAAGGGAGAGATTAATCTAAAACTGAAAGCTAACTGTGGGTCAAGGTATCAGTTGCCTTCTCATGATGTCTTGAGTGACCCTAGCTATTCTCAATACTAGGGTCAAATATTACGTTTATGGGAAAAAACAAGTAGGGCAAAAAAATCACGTTTGTTCCTCCATCTGCATGGGGCTAGGAGCCACAAATGAATTCATTTAGCCAGTCTTTATATTTATGGACAGGGAGTAGTATTTACACAGCTCTGTTGTGAAAGTGGACAGGAGCAAGCACCAAGAAACTGCTCTACAGAGTAATCATTGGGTTGAACAAAGCAAATTGAAATTAAAGAATTTCAAGCTAAAGTAATGAGGGCCGCATGAGTTTATTTCTGGCTCACACGCAATACTTGCTTCAATTTAATCATCCAATTCCTAAAGGCACTCTGCTACAGGGACCAAGCTTCCACTCCAAAGTACTTATTAGTCATCTTTCTGCAATAGAGGCAGAATTTGTACAGAGAAACTCTCACTGGTTAGAGAATAATATTGGCTTAGAGCTGGATGCCATTCTAAATAATCAAATACCAAATGAATGGGAAATCATGCCTGTCTCCTGAAACGTGTGAGGCAATTCATGTTACTCATTTTCGCAGCTCTCCCGAGCAAGGGAGGAGTAATAATTATACCCTCATTTATAACTGGAGAAGTTACAAGTGTAAGGTCATGACAGATCAGTGACAAATATAGGTTATGTTCTCCCTATTTCCACTCCAGCTGTCTAAAAAGTAAAAAGTAAAAGAAGGGGTAAAGGAGGAAAATACACAAATAGATCAAAAGACAGCTCCGAAAGTCCTTGAAGGAAAGGAAAGATAAAATTAACCCTTACAGCACCTCTGCTAGCCTAGCACACAACTTGTCCCCAGACCCAAGACGAGGCCTCGTGCCTTCTGCTGCAGGCTGGGCCTCTGAGTCTCTAGCAGACAGGGAACGACTCAGTTACCTGGCCGAGTAGCCCACCCCCAGGGGCTTTCTTTTGTGCTTCCTGGGGTCTCTCCCTTGGTGGTTGGCTGGCATCACTCCATCCATCTTAGACTTCTTGTTTTTTGGCTTCTGCTGGGCTTCTGCTGCTTCCCCATTAGCTTCTTCCCCCAATCGGCTAACTCCTTTGCTTCGGAACGGGGTGTCTACCACATCCTGGCATTTCTCCAAGACTTTCCTCCAGCCCGCCTGGTCATCGTTCTCATCTAGAGTTGAATTCCTAGAGAAACGGTATCCAAGAAGATGGAGAAAGAGAGCCACTGAAATCTGGGCATCCCTGGCAGCATAAATTACCTGAAGAGAAAAGTCAGAGATCAGTGGAATCTGGAAGACAAACCAAAGAAAGCAATTTCCAAATTTCCAACTCAATCACAAAGAGGCAGACAACTTTTAGGGTTCTAATTCAGGACGTACAATACCCTAAGCACCATGTACTTCTCAACAACCTTTTATTAGGAGACATTTCACACTATATGACAATAAACTCAATAGTATAACGAATCTTCATGTTGCTTTCCTGTCTCTGCTTTTAAACAAAATAGCTAAAATAGTGCCTTACTCCAAATGCTCAAAAATCCTAATTTATATATAAATTAGTGAAGTTTCTATCTGCTACCAAACCTGATGGACAGATTTTTCTCAAGTGCAGGTGAGGACAGTTTCCACAAGTTTGGCAACCAGTACAAGAAATTCACTTTGGAGGGGGTCATGCCCTAGAACACCTGAAAGCAAGATTCATTAAAAGGCCCATGTAACTGTCAATCAGAAACGACCAGCCATTATTAATAAGATGTGGAAAACAAGGGAAAAAATAGGGTTCAATGGGCGTCAAATCAAAAGTCACAAGGGCCCGTTTCTAGAATCTATTTATTTACTAATGGCAAGTCATTCTCCCAAGCAACATGAATAGATAGAATAAATAAGTTTGAATAAAAATTTCCACCTAGACTCAACAAGCTACACATCTATCAGCAGGCTGTCTCTCAAAGGAAAAGAGTACTTGAATGTGAAGAGCTTAAAGGGCTTCTTAACAATCTGTTTTCAAATGATAAGAAAACCAAAGCACTTTCATCAAATGGTGTTGAGACAACTGGATGGCCACATGTAAAAGAATAAAGCTGGATCCAACAAAAATTATAAACCTAAATGTAGGAGCTAAAAGCTAAGATTTTTAAAGAAAACAGAAGGGTAAATGTTCATGACCTTGGGTTAGGCAATGATTTCTTGGATATGACACCAAAACTATAAATGATAAAAGAAAAAATAGATAATTGGACCTCATCAATATTAAACCTTTTGTGCTTCAAAGGACCCCATCAAGTAAGTGAAAAGATGACCTGAAGAATGGAAGGAAATATTTACACATTATATATCTAATAAGGGACTAGTCTCCAAAATATATAAAGAATTGTTAAAACTCAACAATATAAAGACAAACAACTTCATTAAAATATGAGCAAAGGACTTAAATAGGTATTTCTATGATATATATTCTATGATGTATAATGATGATGTATAATTTCTATGATATATATTCTATGATGTGTAATGATGATGTATAATTTCTATAATGTATTTTTAAATAGCCAATAAGCACATGATAAGATGCTCAGCATCATTAGCTACTAAAGAAATGTAAATCAAGACCACAACGAAATACCATTTCATTCCTACGAGGATGGCTCTAACCAAAAAGACAGATAATAACAAGTGTTTGGTGAGTATGCAGAAAATTGGAACCTTCACACATTGCTAGTGAGAATATAAAATGGTGTAGTTCATTGCAAAACAGCCTGGCAGTTCCTCAAACAGTGAAACACAGAGTTCATGACCAAGCAATTCCACTTCTAGGTATATACCCAAGAGAAGTAAAAACATATGACATGTGTCCACACAAAATTTTATACACAAATATTCATAGTGGCATTTTTCATAACAGCCAAAAAGTGAAAGCAATGCAAATCTCTGCCAATTAATGAATGGATAAATAAAGTGTAGTATATATCCATGCAATATTGTTTAGAATAAAAAGAAATGAAGTACCAATAATCACTATAACATGAATGAACCACAAAAACATGGTAAATTAGGCCAATCACAAAAGATCATATATTAAATGATTCCATTGATATGAAATGTCCCAAACAGACAAATCTATAGAGACAAAAGGTAGATCAGTGGTTGCCTAGTGCTCAGGGGAGGGGCAGGGGTAGGATGGGAAGTAACTGTAATGGGTATGGAGTTTCTTTTTGGGATAACAAAAATGTTTTTAAGTATTTTTTTAAATGTTTGCTTATTTAAAGTATGAGCTGGGGAGGACCACAGAGAGAGGGAGAGAGAAAGAATCCCAAGCAGGCTGCGGGCTGTCAGCACAGATGCTAACATGGGTCTCAGTCTCACAAACTGTGAGACCATGACCTGAGCCAAAATCAAGAGATGGAAGCTCAACCAACTGAGCCACTCAGGCGCCCCCAAAATGTTATAAAATTAGGTTGTGGTGATGGTGGTACAGCTCTGTAAAAATACGAAAATCCATTGATTTGTATACTTTTTTTTTTAAGTTGGCTCAGTGCTCAATGTGGGGCTTAAACTCACATCTCTGAGATCCACAGTCACATGCTCTACTGAATGAGCCAGCCAGGCACCCCAATTTGTGTACTTTAAATGGCCGAATTTTACTGTATGTTAGTGATACCTTAATAAAATTGGAAAGAAAGAATGAAGGAAGGAAAGAGAGAAAGAAAGAGAGAGAGAAAGAAGGGAAGAAAAGAAAGAAGGAAAGAAGGAAGGAACCAAGACACAAAGAAATGACTACTCAGGGTCACAGAAAGTCAGAAACAGCTACAAAAAACAAATTCAGATAATTTGACTCCCAAAACCCTTTCACAGGAAGGATGTTAACCTTAAGGTACCAGTTGTGCTAAATCTTTCCAATAACAACATTTTTGAAGGGTGAACAAGCAGTGACTGGCTCGGCAAACAAGAGAAGGCTTAAGCCTAGGACTACAGTAAGCCAAAAATCCAAGAATTAAGTTAATTTGTGCCACAGAGAATGGCAAAGCATAAGGAATGGGAAGCACCAGGTATCTGTGAAAGTAAGGGTACAAGCAGGGGTGAGAACATGTAGATAACGGGAAAATCTCCATAAAGAACACTTAGAACCAGGGACATCTGGGTGGTTCAGTTGGTTAGATGTCCAACTCTTGATTTCATCTCAGGTCATGAACTCAAGCCCCGAACTGAGCTCTGCACTGACGGCAGGAGCCCACTTGGGATTCTGCCTCCCTCCCTCTCTCTCTCTCTGTCCCTTCCCGGCTTGCTCTCTCTTTCTCAAAATAAAAATAAACTAAAAAAAAAAAAAAAAAAAGAACCCTAGATCTTTATACCACAGGGCTGGCAATTACTCCTTCTGTAACCCTCCAAAGAGTAAAAGTTTAAGTCATATAATGGGCTAACTCACAGAGGATCTGGATCTAGTAACACCAGCTCTGGTGCAGGGTGGGGCCAAAGTGTCATCTGAAAGAGGAATTATGAGAAAGTCTACATAATGACTGGCAAAATCCAGCACCTTTCCCCACTCAGCTAGCACAATATAAGCAGAGGGGCTTATACCCTTTAGGCAGAAGATTAGTTGGTTCATCTCTGGAGAAACTGAGTAGCCTGAGAAAAAAAGATTTCCAGTTACTGACACATGACTATAACCTGTAGGTACTAATAATAAAGCCCACTGGCCCAAAAGTCCTGGCCATATTTGCTGTGTTCTCAATCCATTTTTTAAAATTCAAATTTAAGGGGCGCTTGGGTGGCTCAGTAGGTTAAGCATCTGACTTTGGCTCAAGTCATGATCTCAGTTTGTGGGTTTAAGCACCGCATCAGGCTCTCTGCTGACAGCTCAGAGTCTGGGGCCTGCTTCAGATTCTGTCTCCCTCTCTCTCTGCCCCTCCCTCTATGTGTGCTCTGTTTCTCTCTCAAAAATAAACACTAAAAAGTTAAAATGTAAATATCATTCTCTGTATTTTCTGAGATCTCCCTAAGCATTATGTTCATAATTACAGCAAAAAATAAACATTGTTAAAGCATGAATAAGAAATGTTGGAAATTCTGAATTCTCACAATAAGGATCACAAATTTGGTTTCAAATTTGATAGTAATTAACTTTTCCTCCCTAACTTTTTATTTTTAAAGTTTTCAAAATCACAGAAAAGTTAAAATAATAATAATGCTACCTGACATTCATAATTATCAACATTTGTTTTATCTCTTTACAATATGGACACCACACACCTTTTTTTTGGTTGAACACATTTGAACATTAAGTTGCATTATGGTACTTCGTCTCCAAATACATCAGTGTGTACTTCTTAAGAACAAGAATGTTCTTCTACATAATCACACTATTAACCACACCCAAGAACTTTAACAGTGGGGCAAAACACGAAAATATACAGTTCTATTCTAACATCTCCAATTGTTCCAAAAATGTCTTTTACAGATGGTGTAAGATTCAGGATTTTTTTTTGTCTTTATTATTTTATTTTGAGAGACAGACAGAAATTGAGTGGGGGAGGGGCAGCGAGAGAGGGAGTCAGAAGCAGAAGCAGACTCCAGGCTCTGAGCTGTCAGCACAGAGCCCGACACAGGGTTCAAACCCACAGACTGTGAGATTATGACCTGAGTTGAAGCCGGACGCCTAACCGACTGAGCTACCCAGGCGCCCCATGATTCAGGATTTTTAACAGACTTGCAGAATTGTGCGACCATTCACTATAATCAATGTTAGAACACTTTCATCACCTCAAAAAGAAACCTTATACCCATTAGCAGTCATCCACCACTTCTCCCAGCCCAGGAAACCATTAATTTATTTTCTGTGTCTATAGATTTGTATATTCTGAAACATTTCACAAAAATGGAATCATGCAAAATGTGATCTTTTGCAACTGGCTCCTTTCACTTAGCATAATATTTTCAAGACTCATCCCTGTCAGAGTATGTATCATTTTTAGTAGTGACTAATACTCCATTGTAAAGCTGTGCTATATTTTATTTATGCATTCATCAGCTGATGCGCCCAATTAGCTTTTTTTTTTTTAATGTTTTTTATTTATTTTTGAGACAGCGCAAGCAGAGGAGGGTCAGAGAGAGAGGGAGGTACAGAATCTGAAGCAGACTCCAGGCTCTGAATTAGCTGTCAGCACAGCGCCCGATGCGGGGCTCGAACCCACGAACCGTGAGATCATGCCCTGAGCCTAAGTCAGAGGCTCAAACGACTGAGCCACCCAGGTGCCCCTCATCAGCTTTTAAATGTGTCCTTAACTATGAATGGATAGCCAAGGATCTAAACATTTAAGAAAAATATTTAATATGAAAGTCAAAGACCAAATCAAACCTTTCAAATAAGGAACTCAGAGGAAAACAAAGCAATACAAGAAGCTGAAGAAAATCTCGGAAATCTTTAATATTCTAAGATAATAGAAGACACTATATCCATTAAACAAAAACTAAGTTATTTTAAAAGTGGATATTCAGAGGAGGCCAAGAATCTTTTGTCACTTAACATTGTGATAGGAATAATTAAAAATTCAATAGAAATGTTAGAAGACAAATTTGAGGAAATTTCCCAGAAGATAAAACAAAAAATAGAGATAGAAAAATCAGAGAGAAAATATTTTTCTTAGGCAATCAACTGATCAATTCAAGGGTCCAATATCCAAATAATATGAGTTCTAGAAACAGAAGGGAGGGATATTTACCAAGACATATTATGAGAATAAATCTCTGAACTAAAAGACATGAGATTCCAGATTGAAAGGGTCCACTGAATTCTAATGCTATAATGGAAAAATAGCCCATACTAATTTATATCATCATGGATTTTAATAACCAAGAATAAAGTAAAGATTTTCCAGAAAGAAAAACAAGTGACATGCTCAGTATCAATACTGGAAGCTATAAGACAGGGAACATTACCTTCAAATTTCTGAAGGAAAATGATTTTCACCCTAAAAAATACTGTACTCTGCCAAACTATCAGGCAATAGAGGGAAGCCAATATCTTTTCAGACAGGTAAGGTGTCATAAATTAACTTCCCATGCTCCCTTTCTTAATATACCCCAAGATAAGAAAGGGAAAAGATACGGAATTTGGAAGACAGAGGATCGCTACAGAAGAAAGGGGAAGGGAATCCCCAGGCTGAGGGTAAATGCATGTTCCAGGGTCACAGCTAGGCAGCAGGGCTCCGGAAAAGGGCGGGGTGACAAAGGGCTCTGGAAGGGACAGCTCCAAGGGAAAGCAAGGGGAGTAAGTTTCCTCCTGCATCTGAACCAGTCAAGAAAAGATGGAGGGTTTCATTAAAAAGAGTCTGGGGTTGAAAGAGTTAACAGAGATACAGACAACAAAGCAAACAGAAGCACAATTATTACTCCTAGGAAAACAAAAAGTTGTGTAAGGAAAAAACTTAATTGCAGCTTATTATGTGACTCAGCTATAAATAAAATCAACCTAAGTAGATATTAATCTGATAAAAATGATGATTTACCTATATTGGA
This sequence comes from Suricata suricatta, assembly GCF_006229205.1. Classification (NCBI taxonomy): domain Eukaryota; kingdom Metazoa; phylum Chordata; class Mammalia; order Carnivora; family Herpestidae; genus Suricata; species Suricata suricatta. The sequence continues at coordinate 30,885,146 of NC_043708.1, forward strand.
ATGATGGAAAAGGAACTCAGTATTTGGGGACAGAGGAAACGCAAGAGTACTAAATCATGTCTTTCACAGTAAGAAGTCAGAAGACAGTATAAAAATAAGAAAGAGTAATATATGCACATAATTTAAAAACATAATGGTAATTATCAGAAATACATGGAATTGGTTGCCACTGAGGGGGAGGAAGACAAGGAACTACCATTTCTTATAGTAAGTTTTATAACACTTTGGTTTTCTAATTATGCATTTGTATTCATCATTTAAAAAATCACATTTTCTGAAATACCTCCTGCCATATAGTAAATGCTCAAAAACAAAAACAAAAACAGAATAGGGACTCTTACTGTATTTAAGTACCATTTATATACGATAGAACAGTTATCTTCAATGAGTCTATTTTAAAGTATCTCCACCCAATATTTATATTTGAAGATTACAATTTTGAAAACAACTATCCCTCGTAAACAATGGCTCTTCCATTCTGTGACTACTCTGATGAGAAGCACCTGGTCCTCAGGGCGCCTGGGTGGCTCAGTTGCACAAGGGTCCAGCTCTTGATCTTGGCTCAGGTCATGATCTCATGGTTCGTGAGACTGAGCCCCACGTAGGGCTCTGTGCTGACAGCATGGAGCCTTCTTGGGATTCTCTGTCCCTCTCTCTGCCCCTCCCCTGCGCACTCACTTGTGCTCTCTCTCGAAATAAATAAACTAACAAACTTAAAACAAACAAAAAAACAAGTACCTGGTCCTCTGCAAGATTCTCAGCGTCCCAGTTGCTGCAGCGAAGCAGAAGGGACTTGTCAAGTGGAAAGTTCAAAACCGTCTCGGCAAGTGATTTCAGGCTGAGCCCATTACAGATCAAATTGTTTCTACAAGGAAATAAGTCATGTATTAAAAAGCGGCAAAAGAAGAACAGGCAAATCAAAAGAGACATATACATGGCCAAAAATGGATGGTACTCAATCTTACTAGGCATCAAAAAAATAAAATAAAAATTATATACAATTTATCAGATTGCAAAGATTTTTAAAAATAATGATATCTACTATTGGTGGAGCATGAAGAATCAGTCTGATCTAAAATTCATGAACTGTCCATTTTTACAATCTTTATGGAAAATAGTTTAACAAAAAATAGTTATCAAAATTTTGACCATGAAAATTCTCTGGTTTGAGAGTTCCACTTCTAGGAATTTATCCTAAGGGTAAAGGTCATAAAATGATCTTCACTGCAGCACTATTTATAGTAGCAAAGGATTGGAAACAATGTAAATGCCCATCAACAAAAGACTGGTTAAATATCTATGCAATTAAATTCCATACAGCTATTAAAAAAAAGATAATAGTAGGGGACTCCTGGTGGCTCAGTCGATTAAGTGTCTGACTCTTGATTTCAGCTCAGGGCATGATCTCACAGTTTGGGAGTCTGAGGCCAACATTGAGCTCTGCGCTGGCAGTGTGGAGCCTGCTTGGGATTCTCTCTCTTTCCCGATCTCTCTGTCCCTCCCCTGATCTCTCTCTCTCTCTCTCTCTCTCTCTCAAAATAAACAATCTTTAAAAAAAAAAAAGATGTGGATCTATATTGACGTGAAAAGATGTCCATGACAGGGGCACCTGGGTGGCTCAGGTTGAGGTCTGACTCCGGTTCAGGTCATAATCTCACATTTCTGGAGTTTTGAGCCCACATCAGGCTCGCCACTGTCAGCATGCAGCTTGCTTTGGATCCTCTGTTCCCTCTCTCTGTCTCTCCTCCACTCATGCTCTCTCTCTCTCAAAAATATGTACAATAAACCCTTAAAAAAAAAAAAGGAATAGGGTGCCTGGGTGGCTCAGTCAGTTAAGCATCTGACTTCAGCTCAGGTCATGATCTCATAGTTCCTGGGTTCAAGCCCCACATCAGGCTCTGTGCTGACAGCTCAGAGCCTGGAGCCTGCTTTGGATTCTGTGTCTCCCTCTCTGTCTGCCCTTCTCCCACTCACACTGTCTCACTATCTCTCAAAAATGAATAAACATTAAAAAGAAAAGATGTCATTGACCTATTAGATAAGTAAAAAAGATCGTGGGAGAAAACATATGTTGTGGTTCACGTTAACATATACACCACATAACAGATGTGTGTGTGACTCTAGGCAAGAGAGAGACAAAGCAAAAAGGGATAACTAGAAAGATATCAATCATATGTGAGTGATATTTTTTCTGGCTATGGGATTTATGGTGATTATGGACCTTCTCTATATTTGAATTGGCTAGTGTTCACATAATTGCTTTTCAAATTTGAAAAAGTGATAATGCTATTTTCATTGGGCAGATGAAGGCACAAAAAAACCCAAATAACCTTTCGACCCTTCAAACACTTTCTAATTAAAATAGCTGCAGGGTGGTGGAAAAAATTAATTTGTCCAAGGATTGGAGATTCTAAACAGGAAATAAGTGTGAAATTAAGAACACACTGGTCTACACAAGCGGAGGTCACATCCTGGCCGCCAGGTGCAAGACTAGAAGTCGTAGAGCAGGAAGCCTGGCAGTTGGGGTGCACGTCACGGTTACGACATGCAGGACTCCCTCAGGTCCTGGAGGAAACCGAATCCTTACAATGGTGAGAAGAAGGAAGGCTTTCTGGACTCTTTACATAGTTTACCTCATGTAATCCACACACCAGTCCTGGGAGGAGGGAATATAATCATTGCTACAGAAGAAGGAAGTGAGGAACACAAAGGCTCCGTAACTTGCCTGAGGTCACACAGCTGGTAAGTGGCCAGCACACAGCCTGATCCAGGGTCAACTCTGCTACTGGGGCAGCTGGGTGGTTCAGTCAGTTAGGTGCTGGACTTCAGCTTGGGCCATGGTCTCTTGGTTCATGGGTTTGAGCCCTGAGTCAGCCTCTGCGCTGTCCGCATGGAGATGGCTACAGATCCTGTCTCCCTCTCTCTTGAACCCACAAACCGTGAGATCATGACTTGAGCCGAGGCCAGATACTTAACCGACTGAGCCACCCAGGCACCCCTACCATAAATATTTTAATGTATTTCTTTAAAAAATTACAAGAATCTTATTTACATAAGCCAAACTACTGAACTAAAATTTCATTTTATACTAAAAAATTATGATAAGAGACTTTAATCAGGCCTCCTCTTAGTTTATCAGATCCTCCTAACTTAATGTCAGTGTCATCGGAGGGACAGAGAGAGGCTGCCTCACTCCACATTCCTGACACGAGGACCTGTATACATACATGAGAAGGTAATTCCAACTCCCTGAGAAACAAGGTAGGGTAGAATTTCTATAAGAACAGATTTCAAGGGAAAGGGAAATCTCTCTTCCTCCTCGTAAAGGATTAGGTCGACCACCATTTTTTGGCCTAACACAGGGTCTGCGAACTCAAATGCTGATTTATTAGGATGAGTTGAACAGAACAGGTGCATCTCAAGAGGCCAACTGCTTCCCGGCAACTGTTACCACCTAGAACCGTTTGACCTCCCATAGTCAAGCCATCTGATTTTTCAAAGTCCAAAATATAGACTTTTACATTAAATCTGGATTTAAATGAGAAATCCTCATATATATCATATGGGAAAAAAACAAACTCTGTGGTCCTAACTAGCCAGTGGGCCATCAGCTTACAACCTGTGGTGGCACCGTATCCATGTTTCATCTGAGAAAAACCAATCCTGGGTAACTCAAGTCTTCTCAGAAACTGGAATACTTCTTCACAAGTTCGTACAGATCTCAGAAGCCTTTAGGCTTCTAAAAAATGTCAGGTGCTTCATTAGCGTTCTCAGTAATCCACACATCTTGCCAAATGTGTGCAGCTACAGGAACAGAAGCACTAATACAAAGCATACCTCTGCCTCATCGCTAGGTGCCGGAGGTCCACGCACCCCTTGACAGCAAGGCCGTAGTCCTGCAGCAGCTTGCTGGCGTCTTCTAAACACCCTACTCCAACTTTTAAAACAGTGCCATCTGCCAAAATGTCCAACAGTGTTTTTGGTAGCGTTTTTCCTCCATGGATCAGCTTTGGCAAGCGGACCAAGACGCAGAAGCCACTGGAGGAGGCCATTTGAAGGAGTGACAGGGGACTGGCTTTGCCTTCCGAATTCACCTGCAACAGAGGAAAACAGGGCCACAGTTCATGCCCTCCCACAGCACCAAGTACAACATGACATTGGCAAGAAAAAGTCTAAGAAGTAATTCTTTAACTTCCCAAAGGACACGGCTGGCCGAAATTTGGTTTAAATCGAAGGAGGAGCCAATGCTAACAAGCACAAAGGACTTTGTGAAGCACCAGCCTAAACATAGGTCACCGAGGGCTCAGTGTGAGCCTGAAATGTGAGCAGTCCATGAATGGTGACACAGAGGAGTGGTGGCCAAGTCACGTGAAACATGCTGGTTTTGAAAGCCCAGGCGAAAGAAAGATTAAGAAGAAGAGCCCCAAATATGAACACACTGTTTTCATTACCCAGACTCCAACACGCATGCTAGTGACTCTCCTCATTTACCTTATCATTGCTGCCTCAAGCCCCAATTTTTGAAAAGAGGCAGGAAATACAGTACCAGAAGTAAGTGGTACCTGCCAATATAATAAATCCTGGTAGCCCAAGGTGCTTTCTCACGTTTTATGATCACAAATTGTGCTAAGAAAAAAAAATGTATACTGAGCCTAAGCTAGGATCCTTATATCTTAAGAGATGAAAATAACTTTTTATATTAACTGATCTAGTTTTAATCTTTCTGAGGTAACAGATAAGTTGGAGACAAAAGCTGAAAGCTAAGAAGTCATTCCCAGAAAAATTTACATGCAAAACTCACAATAATAAAAAGTCCCCTAAAGCTATCCACTGAACCCAGGTTAAACATCCAATAAATTCCAATCCCTCTTTTTTCAGGACAGGAAATTTAGGACCTACAGGTGAAGCAGTTTGCCTGAATGAGGAGGGATAATGACAACGTTAGGACTAGAACTCAAATTCCCAGATTTGGAAGGGCAGCTCTCAACCAAGATTCATTTGTACCCCCCTCCCACACCCCAAGGGCATCTGATGATGTCTGGAGAAATGTTTGGTTCCCACAACTTGGGGGCAGGTACACAAATATCTAATAGATAGAGGCTAGAATGCTACCAAACATCCTACAATGTACAGGACAGCCTCTCATGACAACGGATCATGTCCCCAGAATATTCACAGCGGGAGACCCTGCTCTGGACAATGCAGTTCTCCCATGGCCGTGTATCAGAGCATTGCACCAGGTGCCCCCGTGGATATGAGGCTGTATAAGAGAGGGAACCTGCCTCAGGGAATAGAACCTTATAGATAGGGTACAATCCACACAAATTGCATGGTAAATACCAAAGGAGTGATTCGAAGTATCACAAGTAATCAGAGGTAGGGTATTTCAGAGTGGAGGCCACCAAAACCACAGAAAGTAAAGAGTTAAGATCACAGAGCTGCTGTTAAAAACAAAATCCAGACAGTCCTTGTCTTTGACTTCTACTTCACTAAGTAAAATCATGGCCCAACTCAAAAACGCTTAGGATTTCCCTTCTCATGCAGTGCTTTATCGATAAGGGTTATTTCCATATCTTCAAGTAAAAGTATGCCAGTTTGATTTCTAATGCATCTATTTCTTAGGGCTTAGCCAGGGTCAGAAAAGATCTATAAGAAACGTGACTACTGGTTTCTGTTCTATAATGATTCATCCAGATGTGGCTAAATTACTAAATTATTAGTGAGGAATTCCCTTCCTCTGTATAGCAACTCTCCAAGAAAAAGCTATACATCTCTTCTAATATTTAGCACTGTTAATTTGACATAATACTCATTGTAAATTCCTAAGGCTGGATCTCTGTACATCTTTTCAGTTGTGTTTCATTGTCTAAAATACTTTAAATAAATAATGAGATAGTAAGTTGTCTTTTTAATACTGTTTCTGGATTTTGCTTAAGATCCAATATATTGCATAAAGTTTTTCCACTAGCAATTCAAATGTTATGATTCCAATAGATACCCAATTTATATTGAATGTGTAATTGGAAGAATAATGCATTTAGCAGAGTCAATTTAGCTTAAAGAATCAGATATTTAATCTAGCCTTTATTTCTCCTGATCCATAGTCCGACACGTTATCCACTGCGCCACTGGGCCGCCCCTAGCCTTTATTTCTCATATTTTCCCCTTTTGCTTCCCAGTATCTTTTTGCCTTGACATCACTTACTACTTATGGGAAAACAATGGAATCCTTGACTTACCAACATTGTATTTAATAAAACAACAAAAAAGACATTTAAATTTCATTAGCATTATTTAATCCAGTGTTCTGATTTTTGTTTTTTAGATTAGTCAACTTATAAAAATGTCTGTGACATACATAACATGTATACATATGCATGTATACATTACCAACATGTAATACTATACTAATATGTCACAGACAATATTAAACATACACAAAAGTAAAAACTTTTAATGAATGATGCCATCAAGCATCAAAATTTGGACAAAATTTCTGTATGGAATCTTTTTCTGTATTCCAGTGGTTCACTTAGAGAGCACTGGTTTAAAGAGTCTCTTTTCTGGAAAACCCATTTTGGCTTCAGGATTCTTAAAAGTCCAGAGCTGATCAAACTTTCTGTAAAAGCCCGCAATTCTTTAAATGACCCCATGATGGCAGCAGAGAGTAAAGAATGATCTGGGACTGTCTTCTGGGCTTGAACAGATTAACTAATAAGCATCCTTAGTCTGTAGAGTTTATGTTTCAGTTAATTTAGACCATGGCTTTGAGACATGAATGAGCTTATCCTGTTCAAGTGGCAGAATAAAGGTTTAATGAGGCTAGCAAGTAACAATAGGAGGATTAAAAAAAAAAAAAAACGGAGGATGGGAAGAGAAGAGGAGACAAACAGGTGCTGAGAGAGGCCAGAGCATTTAAGTCCCTACGGACAGGTAAGTAATTAAGACCCCTCGGTTTTACTGAAAGCAATGAAAGGGTTTTAAGCAGAGGACTGATATGATCTGATTTTCATTTTTAAAAGTTCACTTTGGCTACTCTATGGGGGAGGGACTGTAGGTGCACAAGAGTCCAAGCTGGGGGGCCAGTCAGGAGGGTACCACAAAGGTCTACATGAGAGACACTTGAGGCTTGGGCTAGGGTGGGAGCAGAGGAGAAGTAGACGGATTAATCTACTACTGAGGGTTAATACTAAGGGAAAGGGAGGAGACCTCCAGCAGGCTTGATGAACAATGGGCCTGTAGAACAATGCTCTCTGGAAAATGATCTTCACTTCATTCAATCTTTGTTGCACCAATTATTTGCACCCAGTGAGTGAGGACATCTGTAGCCAGAGACTCTAAAAAAAAAATCAGGCAGGAGCCAGAGGCCAGAAAGAGAAACAATGTCAATCGCCACCTTCCCAAGAGAAAGGCTTTAGCTTCTCAAATATGACAGAAATCTCACGCACAAACGATTACACGTACTTGTACATGAGCACAGGTAATTCAGGGGGCTGTGGAAGCCCACACCTCTATCTGGTAGCATGCTATGTCATTTCTGCAATCACCTCTCTGAATTTCCACATATGTTGCCACTGAAGAACCTCAGCATACCCTAATTGCCTGTCTGTGTCTGACTTTCAATCCTATCATTTCTATTGGTCAGCCCTTAGTGAGGAGGATGTCTCCCTGATTTCTTAAAGGTAGAGAAGACTAAGGATAATCCAAGTTTGGGAAGAAAACTCAAAAGAGCTCTGTTAGGAACATGGTAAGTTTGAGATGACTATTAGCCATTGAAGGAAAGACATCAAGCAGACAGGTGGATATAAAAGGGTAGAGCTGTATTTTAAAGAGTCATCAGCATATCAATGGTATTTAAAGCTATAAAGTAGATGAGAGCACTTAAAAGAATGCTGACTGGGGGACATAAATTTGTGGTCCACGGACACATGTGCTGATCCACAGACATGTTTAATATTATCATTATTTTGGTGTCCATGTATTTAAAAAACTTGTACCAAAATTTAAAAATTAGTAAAGTTCACACTTTTAAAAAATCTCTTTACAAAAACCTCTTTAAAGAACTGGGTGATCTGGCAACACTTGGCTTGAACTATATAGCAGCTACCTCACTTATACGTAGCATGAATTCCTTAACCCACCATAATATCTTCTCAATACTGAAGCCAACTGTCATTTTCCATTTGCCATTGTTTGTACACCACTGTTTCTCTAATAAATAGAAATATTTCTTAGGATCCATATCTCTATTAAAACTAGGACAATAAAAGATAGATCACAGAGGCCCTGTATTTAAAGAAAAAAAGGGAGGAAGCATATTTCCTTATAAAATGCAAACATTCAAAAATGCAAACAATTGCTCCACATCATTCCTCTGTATTTCCTGGCCGGACTTTGTAGGCATGTGAGTTTGCAACTCCTGGGGTGGACAGAGAAGAGACTAAGCCTAAGCCACCTCCATATTTAGAAGTGAGGTGAAAAGGAGATCAGAACAAGAAAAAGAGGGAATAACAGTATGATAGGAAACGGAACAGTGTGAAGGCATGAAAGCCAAGAGGAACGTCTTATGCCGGAATTGTGCAGGTGTTTTTGACAGCTAGAATAACACTGGATTATTAAATAAGTGTCCACCTGATGTTCCTGGGATGGAGCCCCACATCGGGCTCTGCACTATCAGCACAGGGCCTGCTTGGGATTCTTTCTCTCCCTCTCTCTCTGCTCCTCCCTGCCTTGTGCACACACCCACTCTCTCTAAAAATAAACAGGCATTAAAAAATGGTTTGGTAAAAATAATTCGACAGTACCAAATAAATAAAAAAAAAATCTGATGGTACCAAAAAAATAAACAAAAAGAAATAAAAATCTGACAGTACCAACTGATGAGATACAAAGACAGCGAGAGGTTAAATCAGTACAACCACTTCTGAAAACGACTGGATGGATGGCTATGCTCGCACAATGCTCATCGGAGGGTGTATCGGTTAAAACCGCCTTGGCAAGCAGTGTGGCATTACCCATATAAGTTAAGCATACACACAATTCCATAATGCAGGACTCCACTCCGAGATACATACGCCCAGTAAGAATGAGTCCATAAATTCACTTCAACATTGCCTGTAAGAGCTCCAAACCACAAACTCAAATGTCCATCAATATTAGAATGGATGAAATGAATCATGATATATTTATACAAGGGATTACTATACGGCAAAGAATTACAGTCACACACACCATAGATAAATCTCATAATGTTCAGCAAAAGAAGTCAGACACAAAGAATACACAGTTGACAGTTTCACATATATTAAATTTAAAAAGCAGGCAAATCTAAATTACAGCGCTTAGGGATACATGCACAAGTAGTAAGTGTATGAAGAAAAACAAGAACGTAAATACTAGGGAATCAGGATAATGATAACTGTTGGAGGACAACGACTGTCCGGGTCAGGAGGGGAGCTTCCGGGGTGCTGGCAGTCTTCTATTTCCTGGCCTCCTTTCTAGTTACACAGCTGTTCTCTTTAGATAAATCACTTAGCTATTTTCGTTTCAGGCACTTTTCTTGATGTGTTTTATTTCACAATAAAAAGGTTAAAAAAAAAAAGACTTCAGGGGCAAGTAAAACAGATTAGACAAAACTAAATAAAGAAAAAGGGGACAGTAAAAGAGACCTAAAGAAACTGCACAGAATGAATCCATAGAGACTGTTAAATATAAAAGAGATTACCAGACATGTAGGATAGCATAAAAAGTTGAGAATATAACTGATCAGATTACAGCAATGAAGAAGGAAGAGGAGAGAGATGACCACAAAGAAAAGGCGGGGGGCGGGGGGGGGGGGTTGGAAGAGAAGAAGAACAAACAGGGTAAAGACAATCTTCAAAGAGAATTCACAAATTGACACAAGAGTGGTACTTGGGTGGCTCAGTCCGTTGAGTGCCTGACTCCCAATTTCAGCTCACGTCATGATCTCACCATTGATGGGTTCAAACCCTGCATCTGGCTCTACACTGATGGCATGGAGCCTGCTTGGGATCCTCTCTCTCTTTCTGCCCCTCCCCCACTCACGCATTCTCTGTCTTTCTCAAAAATAAGTAAGTTAAAAAAAAAAAGAAAATGCAATGATTTAAGATAATAATAATAATAAAATAAAAATTGATAGAAAGATACCAATCCTCATTTCCACCTATCTCTCACAATCCCATGTTGGAAATACAGAAAGAACACTTAGCCTCATCATACTGCATCTTCAGAACCACAAACTCAAAGTGGAGATCTTAAAAGGAGCTACAGAAAGTTAGATTACCTATAAAGAATCAACACTTAGACTGATAGTTATTTTAAACAGTAACAACAGAAGCCGGGAGACAATGGAATATTGTCTTGAAAATGATGATAAATTACCAAGCTAGAATTTTTTATCTTTGTAGTGAAAAGATCTTTCTTTCAAGATTAAGAGCAAAATAAAGATACTTTCAAAACAAGAACAATGACAATTAGTTTAATGAGCCTTGAAGAAATAAACCTCTAAAGAATGACCTTAAAGAAAATGATCCTAAAAAGGTCTGAGACATAAGGAAAAAATGAGAAAGAAAAAGGTAAACATTTTGGTAAATCCAAACAAATACTTGCTGTATTAGACAAGAACAAAAATGATCACTAAACAAGCACACAAAAGTGAATAAAAGAGAATGGGAGGAGTGCTTGGGTAGCTCAGTTGGTTAAGCATCTGACTTCGGCTCAGGTCGTGATCTCACAGTTGGTGAGTTCAAGCCCCGTGTGGGGCTCTATTCTGACAGCTCACAACCTGGAGCCTGCTTCAGATTCTGTGTCTCCTTCTCTTTCTGCCCCTCCCCAGCTCATGCTCTGTCTCTCTCTCTCTCTCTCTCTCTCTCAAAAATAAATAATCATTAAAAATTTAAAAAAAAAGAAAGGGAAATACAAATGGAGAGACCAAGAAATAGTTTTCTTCCTAAAGCTTTTATGTGGCAGCAGACAGGGAAATGCAATCACACCTAAAGACGTGGCATCCAGCATGAATTCATACTTATCCAAAGCCAAAATGAAGTGGGTTTTGGATTATTTGCCACTTCGGCTTGTCCACATCTCAGCCACGGTAATTACACATTATTATTAAATCAACTGCTGTTACTGACCACACGCTTCGGACTCCCTGCTGCTACAGTTATATCTCATTTAGTTGGAAAATCAAGGCATTTGGCAAAAGTGAATGTTCCTAATCTACTAAAGCTCACTGCTCAGTGATGTTTTCTTCTATTACTGTTGGACTAAATATTCCTGAAATGATACAATTTCTTATACAGAAGAGACCAGAAGTGTCCTCTCCCGTCCGCTGGTCCATGCTCACGGGTAGAAACAACTATTACTGCTGATATGATGAAACAGCTTGAGCAGGTTTAAGGCCCTGTGTGACTACCAAACCCTCCCCACACTGTCCAGTGTTCCCGTGGTCATCCCTGGCATCTGGCAGGCCCCCTACCATTCTGTGACCCGATTTTGTGGTGACCATTCTGCTTAGGGCCCCTCTGATTACATTTCCTGGCTGTAGGCCATATTCTACAGATCCAGAAGACCTGTATCAGATAAGACAACCACCAACAAGAAATGATAACTACAATTTATTTATAGTTTTTGTAACATATTCTGTTTCAAGGAGACTAAAGTTCACTCTGGATCAGAATGCGGGAGGAAGAGATGCATCCTATGATCCTCATTACAACTATGTAACAACTCTCCCCAAAGAAGACTTAGAAAAATTAACCAGATGGTTAGGAGAGCCTTGGGCTCAACTGGTGGCTACCTTTTTATGCCTTTCTCCTATCTGTAAAGTGAAGGTAACAACAGAATCTTCCTACATGGGATTTACTGTGGAAATGAAATGAGATGCTACAAACAAACGGCAAAGCCCTGGCTGAGAGCAAACAGTATTTCAAACTTTATTGTGATCTCTTGAGATGCTACTTTGTGTAATAATTCCCATTTAAATAGACTTCCTTAACTAACTTCTCCATGGCATCCTTATGAAACACCATTAAAAATATTAAAGTAGCTAGTATTTAATGAGCACTTATTATATGTGAAAATCATGCTGCACCCTTTATAGAGCTTGTCTACTTGAATTCTTTGAAAGGCTCTGGGAGAGAGCTACCATTACATCCCTATGATAAACAAGTTCATGGGCCTCTGGGGGGGGTAAGTAGCTTGTCCGAGGTCACAGAATAAGTAAGTGGTCACAATGGGACTTGGACAGATCTGTCTCACTCCAGACCGCACGATTATAAGCACTCTCCTCTCCTGACAAGAGAAGCAGTTTCTCCTTCTGCTAAATTCTATTTATGAGCTAGTTGAGAACAAGCGAATTCTCCTTTAATCTTATCCTCTACTTGACTATTCAAGGTCCCTAGTTAGAAAAGCAGACAAGATTTGCATGGTTTATTTTTGCTTTTTAACTTACCCACTCACAGTCAATTCCAAGTACTGGGAAATCTTCTAACTCACTCCGAAGCAAGGGCTCGATGTGGTCCCATTCTGCTGCCTGAGACACAGTCACCACCTTGGCTTCGAGGATCCTCCTCTCCCATGAGGCTCCGGGGGCACCAGAGCACAGATGGTCTTCGGCTGGGGGGTGCTGCGTCCTCCCTCCCGGGGCTTGCTGCTGCCAGGAGTCAAGGCTTGCTTTGCTCCTCCTGCGGCGCTGGATGCCCCTCCACAGGACAAACCCCCCCACGGCCACACCGACGAGGGTGGTCACTGTCAAAGCCGTTAAGTACCTAGACATCTTCAACTGTTTTATGGTTTAGGAAAGCATATCAGTAATCCCGTAATCTGCAAAACAAATGGTGACGATATATTTATATACAGAATTTAAACCTATATTGAAATGCATTTTCCCCTAAAAAGTGCTCCACTTATAATCCATGTGTCCACAAACTAAAAAAAAAAAAAAAAAGAAGAAGGTACAAATTTCCACATGGAATAAGTGATATTTAACTTTTTCATTTTGGAACTTCCTCCACCTTCATTCTCTGCCAAGAAAACGCCCCTGCATTCCACCGGCTGCCCAGCGCTCACTTCATCATGGATTCACAGGGCGTCTGACCATACACATACTTGTATAGAATTTGAAAAACCAAAATTAATTATAATCCTCCTACCCTTAGGTAGCCAGTTATCAGTTCAATGTTCAATTATTTTACACAATTTAAAAAACAGTAAGTATGGCGGATCGCTTCAGTCAGAGAAGCTCCAGGTTACCAGTCTCTGCCATTTTTCCTGTAACAGATGGTTTTCTCCATCTACCTTTTGTTTTCCTAGTTTTGACAGAGAAATGGATATATAGTACTGTTTCTATGCTACTTACATAACAACAGTAAATGTGTAACAACGAAGAGTAAGTGGCTGTTGGCCTCAGTCACACAGAGCAATCGTGGGACAGACACCATTCAGCACAAAGTAATTGATTCCATTTGGGAAGCAAGCCCAGTGTAGCCAGATAACTCCATTATTCAAGCGAAGTCAGGTATCTAAATTTTATGTGAAATGTCACGATTTTTAAGTGTCAGCAACAAATTCACTGTGCCAGCCAAGCAAAAACACCCTGGGCTCCATGCCACCCACCTGCGGACTCTGGATTAAAATCTATTTTGCCCAAGGACACAGTGACCTGCTCAACGCTGCCTACACTTCTCTATGGCAGAGAGTTTCCCACTGAATGTGTACTATTTTTATCATTTTTCAAAGCTTCAATAATAGTTTTTTTAAGTTTATTTATTTTGGCAGGGGAGGGGCAGAGAGAGAATCCCAAGCAGGCTCTGTGCTGATAGCCTGTGGGGCTCGAACTCACAAACCCTGAGATCATGCCAAGATCAAGAGTTGGATGCCTAACCGACTGAACCACCCAGGTGCCCCCATAACAACTATTTTTTAAATAATTTGATCTTTACAACAACCCTGGGCTATAATCATGTAGGCATGGACTAATGGGGAGGGATAAAAAGTGAAATCACACAATTATAACACTCCTAGTGAAAACAATAAAATGGCTGTGTTATTTTTAAAATAGTTACTTTATTGCAGAAGTACTAAGTACTCATGTACTTTCTCCAGTATGTTTACTGAAGGGTGAATGAGATTAAAGAATTTGCACAAATTTCTAGTTAAAATAATCTGAGAAGATGTTTGGAAAAAAACCCTTCCCTTTCCCACTTGAAACAATGCAAAATGCTGGAGAAAACATCAAAAAGATCAAAGTTTAATGCAGATTTAAATTCAAAAAGAAAGGGAAATCATCTGGTGCCAGCAACGGAAAGAGGGAGCCCACAGTGGGTGGGAGACACAGGGCAGGAGGGCAGAGCCCAGGACTCCCAACCAGCCCCAGGGCTAGGCTCTGTTGTCAGTCCTGTGGCCAGGGCACAGCCGGGACCCGGGAAGCACGGCCTTGGCCACGCATAGGAAACTGAGCGGGCTCACCGACCATGGGCCAGGCCAGCCAGCTGCCCACGGCTGAGAGCATGAACAGCGCTCCTCACGAGAAGGCAGACTCTCACACCTGCACTGCGAAGCACTAGAGTGCCCAAATTCACATTACCCTCACAAAAGAAAACTCTAAGTTTTAAAGAAACTACAACTAATGGGGGCCTGGGTGGCTCAGTCGGTTAAGCGTCCAACTTCGGCTGAGGTCATGATCTCATGGTTCGTGATTTCGAGCCCACGTCGGGCTCTGCGCTGACAGCTCAGGGCCTGGAGCCTGTCTTTGGATTCCGTGTCTGCCTCTCTGGCCCTCTCTCGCTCGCCCTCTGTCTCTCCCTGTCTGTTAAAAATAAACAAACATTAAAAAACTGAAAAACAACAAAACTAAAATGAAAACGGTTAGAACTGGTGAATTCTGCTGCAATGTGTATATGTGTGTGTGATGTGTGTTTCTACCACCCAGGAAACATGCAGGACCTCCACAGGCCAGTGGGCCCTAGGAGAGCACTCACAAATGAATCAAAACAAAACAAAAATCAAAAAAGAAACCTTAAAGCCAATAAAAATATTTCCCAGAAGAATCAAACAAAAATATCCATATCTGAAATATGAAAGGAACTTTAATAACACTCAGCAAAATTAAAGAAAATAAAACCTGAAACATGAACAGGAGACAACAAAAAGTAGAAATTCTAGACAGAAAAAATATTTGCTAAAATTGTTTAAAAGTTCAATACTCAATAGGTTAAATAGTAGATCAGACAGAGAGAGTTAGTGAATTGAAGATAAATCTGAGGAACTCACCCAGAGTGTAGCACAGAGAGAAAGATGTAGAAAACATAGCAGAGACATGGAGGACAGACTGAGAATCTCAACGTCCATGTAACGAAGAGCTGGAAGATGGAGGTCATCAGATTTAGTACAGTCCTCTGAGTCCCAAGCGGGATAAATTAAATCTATCCACAGAAAGACTTGGGTAAGTATATTCAAAACAGCTTTATTCATAATAGCCAAACCCTAGAACAAGTCCACTTGGCATCCCACACAATGGAACACTACTTGGCAATAACAAACAGAAACGAGTTACTGATACATGCACGAATTCTCAAATAACATTAGGCTGAGTGAAAGAAGCCAGATACAAAAGAGATACTGTATGGTTCTATTTATATAAAGTTCCAGGACAACTAAAATTAATCTATGGTAGAAAAAAAATCTGGGGGGTAGGGTGAGTTACAGGGAAGAGACATTTAAGCTGAGCACTGAGTATCAAGAAAAGAGCCAGTCATGAAAAATTCTAGGAAAGAACATTTCAGGCAAGAGGGAACTTTCTAGAATTGTGTAACATTCCATGTCTTGATGGGAGCTTGGATTACCCAGGTGTACACATTTGTCAAAATTCAGTGAGATTTCTGATTTTTTTTCTGTTGGCCTACCGATGAATAACTGTGGATTTATTCGCTCTCTTTCTCATCAGACTATAAACCTCATGAAAACAGGGACTTTACCTGGACTCTTCAATACTATATGTCTATACCTATATCTGTATCTAAATCTATATCTACAATCTATATCTATATCCAGCAACTGCCACAGAGCTGATAACAATAAATATTCATTGAATGAATAAAACTCAATTCCAGGTATTGTATTTTATGATAAATGCCTCTATTTCAATCATCATATTACAAAAATCTGTTTATTCCAGTGAAGGAAGTATTCTTCCCCTTACTGAGTGAGCCTTGATGTTATAGAGAAGCATTATGGTTCAATACTGGGCTAGAAGTGAGAAAAATCAGGGGCGCGTGGGCGGCTCAGTCGGTTAAACGTCTTACTTTGGCTCAGGCCATGATCTCACGGCTCATGGGTTCAAGCCCCGCATTGGGTTCTGTGCTGACAGCTCAGAGCCTGGAGCCTGTTTCATATTCTGTCTTTCCCTCTCCCTCTGCTCCTACCCCACTCGTGCTCTGTCTCTCTCTGTCTCAAAAATCAATTAAAAAAAATTATCAGTCTTAGAAGTGAGAAAAATAAAATCTTCTGTTATAAACTGAATGTTTGCACCCCCTCTAAAGTTCATATGGTGAAACTCTATGCCCCAGTGTGAGGCATTAGGACGTGGAGCCTCCAGAAACTGGTAAGAATGAGGCAAGGTCATGAGGGTGGAGGCCCCACGGATGGGATTAGTGCCCTTCGGAAAGCTTGCTTCTCTGTGATCTCTGCCACCCGTGAGAAGTGGAGAGTCTGCCTTCTGGAGGGGGCTCTTACCAGGACCGACCAGGCCGGCAGCCTGATTTGGACTTCCAGGCTCCAGAACTGTGAGAAACATATTTCTGTTTTTTATAATCCACCCACCCTGCGGTGTTCTATTTTTGCAGCCCAAACAGACTAAGATGCGTCTCGAAGGGCATGCTCTGGTATCCAAAGCCGTCAGTGCCTCAACATTTCCCCTGACTGAAGCAATCTGCTATTTTTATTTGTTTTTTTAAAACTGGACACAGTCACTGAACACCAAACTGATAACAGTAGTTACCCTAAGGGTAGTAGACTTATAAATAATTTTGATTTTTTAAATGCTATGCAAGTATGTTTATTTATTCATAATTAGAAAAGTATGAGTTTTTTTAATTCATGATTTTTAAAAGATAGGTTGTGTAAATATCCCACTTAACACTTAAGACATGATTATATTCCTGAAATAAATCACATTCTCAATGAATTAAACAAACATGCTAATATATTCAGGGAGCAGCTTCAGGTAGAGGGTAAGGAGATGGGACCGAGAGTCAAATACCTTGGGTTCAAACCCAGCCCCCGTCACTTGCTTGCTCTCCAACTTGGGCAATTCACTGAACTTCTCTAAATCTCAGTTTTCTCACTGAGAATCACAGTTTCTCTACAACACAGGACTGGTTCAGTTCAATAAATGTCAGTTCTTACTACATACCACAGAACTCCTATTAAAGGAAAACAAAGAATCATCGGGTTAAAATTTAGGAGCCAAATTAAAGTCTTACACAAGTCAAGACTCCTTTCCATGCTAATCTTAACAGATCTTGACCTGGTCTCTATCTGAATACTTCTAGGAACAGAGTTCAGTACTGTAAGAGGAGTTTTTGTTTAAAGTCCTTGCATTTTGCAAGGGTTCCCTACTTAGAAATTGCTTCCTCTGACGTTCAGTCTGGCCTCTGCGTTGACAACAGTGTTTACTTCCTCCTCAGAGCTTGTGAAATATGTGAAGACAGCTCTTACGATTCCCCTTAGAACATTCTTCTTAATCCAAGCAGCCTTCTGTGACCTGGGAAGGTCCTCGCTGTGGGCGGACACTTCTGAACACCTCCAAGTTTGTCGATGTATCCCTTAAAATGTGGCCCCCGGGTCAGTACTCGGTACTTGAGACAGGGGCCAGTCGGTGTGGACGGCACTGGTGTGATCACTTCTGAGTGTCTGGACCCCGTGTTTCATGAATGCTGCACCAAACTATTTGTTTTTGAGTAGAAGAAACCCAGTGGTGGCTCATATGAAGCTTGTGGCAAATTAAAATTCACTGATACCAAACCGAATTCCCCACATTATAGATTTATAATTTACAGTTGGCACTTAAACCCAAAACTTCGTATTTCTTTCTTTTAAATTTCATCTTGTTTCAGCCAAATGTTTCATCCTTTGAGACCCATCTGCATCTTGCTTGGGCATTCCCTCTCGACTTAAACTTCATTTTGCATAGATAAGGGAGTTTTTGTTTTCAGAGAAAGTAACATTTTCTCACGTGTTTTTATTCATTTTTTTTCATTTACTTTTGCCTTTCACACTATCTCCATATTTCATAACATTAAAATAAGGTGACATTAAAGTAGAAAAAGCTTTAAAAAATATTATTGAGGGCTTCCATTAAGAAAGGCTCCCTCAGATATGAGGTTGCCAGGCATATGGTAAAGTTCCACATAAACAAAAGGCCTCACAGGGAAACTGGAAAGAGCAAGCAGGGTACCTCCATTGGAGGGATCTCCTGACAACATTCAAAGAATGTATTAATTCATTTTTACATGGAGAGGTTTTATCCAGGATTTTTTTTTCCAGTCAAAGGATTCTTTCAGCTAACGTTGCGCTGGACTCTAGGTAAAAAGAGTGAAAAGGCACCATCTGCTTTCAGAAACAGGATTCAGAAAAGGAGACGTGTGTGTAGTGAGCGAGTCGCAGTGCAGCGGGAGAGCACCAAGAGCAGAAGCACACCCAGCACAGGGGTGGCAAGAAGACAGGAGAGCTGGTGCCGACAAGAGAAACACTCGCTGGGGGAGAGGGCATCTGAGGCCGGTGCTGTGTTAAAAAATGCACACGGACGGCCCAGGGGCACAGGCAGCTGGCGCACGGCCTCTGGGCAGGGGGCCCAGCGTGTGCGAGGGCACGGACGGCCCGGAGCGGCACGGCATAGGTGAAAAAGTTCAAGCAAACTGAACACGAACTGCTAGTGTAAAATACAGAATTGTGGAGGCTTAGTAAAAAAAAAAACAAAACCAAAGTAAAAGTAGAAGTATCTTATCGACAATTTTCACATCGATTTTTTGAGGCGGACCTTTTTTATTTTAGTAAAATGTACGTAACACAAAATTTACCATTTTAACCATTTTTAAAGTGTCTGACTCAGTGGCATTAATTACATTTCACAATGCTGAGCAGCATCACTGCTATTCATTTCCAGAACTTCATCATCCCAAACACAAACTCTGTACACATTAAACAACAATGTCCCATTCCATCCCTCCCAACCCCTGGGAACTTCTATTAGAATTTCTATTCATATGAATTCGACGTTGCTTTTTTATATCTATGTTGAAATAACAGTTGGACACACTAGGTTAAATACAACATGTTATTAAAATTAAGTTCGCTGTGTTTCTTTTTATATTTTTAATGTGGCTACTAGAAAGCTTTATTTATGGGGCTCATATTATATTAGGGCAGTGCTGTGCTAGAGCCTTATGTGCTTATAAGGAAACAGAGACAGATGATGCTGGAATGAGTAGATACAAGTTGAGTCATGAGGGCCCTAAAATTGTCTTACAAGATAAAACCTTATAGGTAATGGAGAGCCAATAACAGACTTACAAGGGGAGTGTCAGGATCAGACTCATATTTCAAAGAACACCATGGTGGCTGTGTGGGTGCTAGACTGGAGAAGAGTAAGGCAAGAGACAGGAAGACCCACTAGGAGACTCAACAGTAGACCAGGAAGGGAAGAAGAGTCAAATCATGCAGAAGAAGGCAGAATGGAAAAGAACCATGGGGGGTGGGGGTAGGGGGCGGCACCTGGCTGGCTCAATCACCTGAACAGCATGTGACTCTTGGTCACTGGGTCATGAGTTCAAACCCCACACTGGGTATAGAGCTTATATTAAAAAGAAAAAGAAAAAAAAAAAGAAAATGAAAGGAAAAAGAAAAAAAAGGAAATGAAAAAGGAAAAGGAAAATGAAAAGAAAAGAAAAGAAAAGAAAAAAAAGGAACCATGGCTCCTAACAGAAAGGCTGCATTAGAATCACCTGCATAAGCCCAGCAATAGCACTGCTAGGGATTTACCCAAGGGATACAGAAGTGCTGATGCATAGGGGCACATGGACCCCAATGTTCATAGCAGCACTTTCTACAATAGCCAAATCATGGAAAGATTTAATCTAAATGTCCATCATCTAACGAATGGATCAAGAAGATGTGGTATATATATACACAATGGAGTACTATATGGCAATGAGAAAGAATGAAATCTGGCCATTTGTAGGAAAGTGGATGGACCTTGAGGGTGTCATGCTAAGCAAAATAAGTCAGGTGGAGAAGGACAGATACCATATGTTTGCACTCATAGGTCTAACAGGAGAACAGGAGAAACCTAATGGAGGACCAGGGGGAGGGGAAGAGGGAAAGAGAGTTGGGGAGAGAGAGGGATGCAAAACCTGAGAGACTACTGAATACTGAAAATGAACTGAGGGCTGAAGGGAGAAGGGGAGTGGGGAAGGGGTCATGGTGGGGGGCAGTTGTGGGCAGAAGCACTGGGTGTTATATGGAAACCAATTTGACAATAAACTATTATAAAAAAAAAAAAAAGAATCACCTGCATAAGGAGAAAAGTCGTAAATTTTACGACGTTATCATTTTGAAAGTTTGATGAATAGAAAATCAATAGCTTTCCAAACCCATTATAATATTATGAAGAAAAACTCACTCAAAATAGCAATGGACACTTTTTAAAAACCGCACACAAAACAACCACGCACACACACACACGCAAACTAGGCATAAACTCAAAAAGAAATGTGTAAGATGACATGGAGCAAAACAGAAAACTTTACTGAAGACACGGACCGGGGAAGAGCTGGGAGATTAGAGTAGCTACCACACACAGAGCACACGCCACGGGCTAAGTGCCACACATTATATACAATCGTGTATACATTGCTCGTTTAATCCTTTCAACAACCTTCTGCAAAAGGTACTATAATACCATTTTTTTCTCATAAGGAGAAGACTGTTTCACAGAAATATTCAAAATAACATATAAATGCAATGCCAACTTAATCTTTAGAAACTCTTTAAAAAAATGACTTGACCATCAAGAGAGTAAAAAGACGATCCAAGGATGGGAGAAAATATTTGCAGAGCATGTATTTGGCAAAAGCATGTATCTCGAATATATAAAGAACTCTTACAATTCAATAATAAAAAAGACAAATCAGTTAAAAACAGGCAAGGATCTGAAAAGACATTTCTTCAAAGAAGATACACATATGGACAAGAAGCACTTGAAAAGCTATTGTGGAAACACAAATCAAAACCACAATGAGATACCTCTTTACACCCACAAGGATGGCTCTAATCAAAAAGACAGATAATAATGACACGAACGTAAGATGGTGCCGCTGCTTTGAAAACCAGTCTGGCGGTTCCTCAAATGATTGAACAGAGGGATGCCATTTGATCCAGCAATTCTACTGCTAGGTATGTACCCAAGAATGAAAATATTCTTAGGGGCATTATTCATAATAGCCAAAAATAGAAACAGTGTATATGTCCTTCAGCTAATGGGGATAAATAAAATGTACCATATTCATAATGTTATGGGTTGAACTGTGTCCCTGAAAAAGATATGTTGAAGTCCCAGGGCTACCTGTGAATGTGACCTTATTGGAAATTAGGTCTTTGCACACATAGTCAAGTTAAAATGAGGTCATACTGGAGTAGTGTGGGCCTTTAAATCAATAGGAATGGTGTCCTTAAGTAAACGGGAGAAGGCACACAGGAATAGGCTCCCACAGAGAGAAACAGCATGTAAAGACAGACCCTCAGGGAAGAAGGCCATGTGAAGACAGAGGCGGAGGCTGGAGGCTGGAGTTTCGCAGAGACAAGCCAAGGAACACCAAGGATTGCCAGCATCCACCAGAAGCTAAGAAGAAGTAAGAAAGGACTCTCCCAGGAGCCTTCAGAGAGAGGATAGCCCTGCTGACACCTTGATTTTGGACTTCCTAGCCTCCAGAACTGTGAGAGAATACATTTGTGTTAGCTTAAGTCATCCAACTTGTGTTACTTTGTTACCGTAACCCTAGGAAACAAACACACCATAGGATGGAATTCTATTCAGAGGTTAAAAAAAAACACCAAAAAAACCCCCGATGAGCACCAATACTTTCCACAACATGGATGAGGCTTGAAAACATTATGCTGAGTGAAAGAAGCCTGCCACAGATGGAATGATTCCATTCATACAAAATATTCAGATCTATAAAGGCAAAAAGATTCGTGGTTGCCTAGGGCTCGGGTACTGGGGAATGGGGTGGGGAATGGCTGCTAACTGGCACAGGTTTCTTTTCGGGGTGATGAAAGTGCTCTAAAATTAGATTGTGGTGGTGGCTGCACAACTGTGAATATGTTCAAAACCACTGAAGTGTACACTTCAAACGAGGAGTTATATAAATTACATCTCAATAAAACCATTAAAAAAAAAACTACTTGACAAGCTAATTCTAAAAGTCGGGAGAAGAAATTCTAAGATTAGCCCCACAAATGTTTTTTTAAATGAGTATGTGAGCTGAAAAAGTATATGAGCTTCAATAAAATGACAGCAATAATCATAAGGGAGTATTTATTCTACTAGATACCAAAAATATGTATCGGACATAGGATACAGTGGTATTGGTCCTGCAAAACAGAAAATCAGGCCACAGAACAGAAGGGAGTCCAGAAACAGACTGTGTGTGTGAGAAAGTAGTAAGTGATAAATGTGGCATTTCAGATTAATGGGTCAAGGATGGATTTAATATTCAGAGTGATACTGCAGGGAAAACAAGAATTATGCACACACCGTTCACTCACACACTGAGACACTGGATGTGTGTGCGGAATTAAGGGAAAACTCAAACATACAAGAATCTATAGAAGAGAATATAGTCATACAAGAAAACCCCGTCGTGCCGTAGGGTAAAACAAGGTGCTTTGACCTCAGCACTAGGGACATTTTAGTCCAGAATGATTCTTTGTTGTGGAAGGCTTTCCTATGCATTGTAAGATGTTTAGCAATTATCTCTAGTTTCCACCCAGTAGATGACCCCAGTTAGACAACCAAAAAATGTCTCCTCACGTTGCCAAATGGTTCCCGGAAGGCAAAATATCTCCCACTGGAAAACCACTCAGGTAGGGAATGAGAGCCACAAAGTACAAAATACACACAGTGAAAGACTGATACATTCAAATGTAAAATTTAAAACTTTGGTTTGACAAAGATCCCATGTAGTTAAAACACGAGCATCAACTTTAAAAAGCACTAAGTTGGGAATACATACTTAAAACATATAATGACAGAAGATTGATATCCAGAATACATAAAACACTACTATATATTAAAAATAAAAACACAACCCAATAAAAATGAGACATTTCTCAAAAGAGGAACTACAAATAGCCAACAATCACAAAAAGATGCCCAGTCTCACTGGTAACTAGGGAAATACAAATTAGAACCACTTTTCACCCATTAGATTGGCAAAAATGAAAAGGACTGACTGCATCACATGTTTAAAAGATCTAGGGAAACAGAGATTATTATACACTGGTGGTGGGCAGTTTTCAGCCTTAAATGTTCACAACCTCCCCCCCCAGCAGTTCAACCTGCAGGCTTGAAATGTTCACGTGGGCACACAGACAGACACATGTGGAAGGATGTCCTCTACCACGCTGTGTCTAACTGTAAACAATCTCTGGAACCTCACATACAGTGAAATCTTAATCTTCCATGGAATTTACAGAGCAAGTAGAAAGAACAAGGTAGGTCTCTCTACATATGGACAAAGAAAAAGTTCCAAGGCCCATTTTTAAATATAAAAAGTCAAGTCGCTGAAGAGGTACAATATGCTGTATTTGTAAAATATGTATTAGTAAAAATTCAACATGAACTCTTACATCTATGCAACGTATAGAAACAAATACCTTGTCAATAAATGTAAAGAAAGAGAAATTGGAAAAAAAAAAAACCCAAAAAACCGCATCCCAAACTGGTAACAGTTCTTACTTTAGGGCGAAGCTGTTAAAGAAGATGGAGATGGAAAGAGATCAAATACCCATTTTGTTAAAATTTTTTCCATGAATGTTTTTTAAAGACTGTATGCATGGACTACAACAACTAAAATAAATATAAAAGAATATATACATTTTTAAAGCGAACTCAACTTGACCAAAACGAATCATTACTTCCCCCCAATAAACTGCTGGTCTCCCGCACTTCCTAATTCTGATAATTAACAAAATCTTCCCGTGGAGTTCCTTCTATCCATGTAATACAATTTTAAAAATACGGTAAAAATAATATAATGTTTCAAGGCGTCGGTACCAAGAGGGTCTGTTTGCGTCCAATCGGTATATCAAAAGCTTAGAAAGGGCTGGGTTGGCTTATATTTTAAAGAGCAAGGATCAATTCTGTACTGATCACTAGGGTTCTAGTTTCGATCCCAGGGATGCGAAAGAGAAAGAAGTGGCTCCCAGCAAGGCCCAGAGCAGCGGGTGTGGTCTGGGAGGAAAGGGGTGGTAACAGCAGGGGCGGGGGCAGGTCCCCACGAACTGCGGGGAGGAAACTGTCACTGTGGCCTCCTGGAACACGCCGCGGCGCCCAGGGAGTTGCCAGGTGCTGTGGGCGATGCTTCCTTTTGAACTGTGTCAAGAAACCATGTAGGTTCGGTACTTGCTCCTAAAGAGAGACGAAGGGGCTCGAGAGGGCGCGTGGGGGACCGCGGCCCGGGACGAGAGCCCCCGAGGCACACCTGGGTGCTGAACCGCCGCGGGGCAGGGGAGCGGGGAGGCCGCGCCGGGACGGGGGAGAAGGGCTGGGCCAAGTCGCTCGGGGACCACCGGTGGAGCAGCACAATAAGTCGCCCCCGCAGACAGTGACAGCGTCAGCTCCACGACCCTTCCCCTCAATCCGCACTGGAACCCCCTCCTTCCCTCGCAGAAGGCGGGGGAAAGGCCTCGCGGGTCCCTGATTCTCACTCACCTGCGACTGGGACCCAATCCGAACACCTGCGGCACCTCAAGCTGAAGAGCTGGAACCCTCCACCGCCACCTGCGCGCACCCACCCGGATTCACTAGGGCCGAAACCACTTCCGGTCCTGCGACGGGCTAGGAGGATGTAATCCCAGCCGGTGTGTACAAATGGGCGACGCCATATTGTACGGAAGTGCTAGGGCGGCTGTTCCCTCCCCAGTTTCTCCAGTGCTGAACAAAGGATCTGTTAAAACTGGAAAGACTTAACGTCTCTTCAGAAAAGGGGTATTTGTGTTTTTGTTTCTGGGGTGGTATTTTTGCTTGTTTTGATTTTGGTTTTAAAAGGAGAAGCCTCTGGAACTCTCACAAATGCAATATGGAATATGAATTGTTATTACTAATTAGCTCCGGTAATGTTACTCTACTGCTCTAATTTTAACTGTTAAATCATAAAGGTAAATAGGAGGGACACGGCTTAATTAATGCATTCTTGAGTAGCGGTGCATTTCAGACCGTTGCCATTATAATAATTACGCCATCTTATATAACAATATCCACAATACCTTATGTTTATATTGAAAATCATTCATTCAACCAGTCTTTATCAGCAACTATTTTACGTGAAGAGGCTAATGTGTGCTCTGTGTTACTTTGTCATAGAATGTGTAACAGAAGGAGAAACGCAATGTGCATAAACAATGTAAGATATAGTAAGAGATGCCATTTATTGACTGTGTACAACACTGTGCTAGGAACTTTGCAAATGGTTTTATGTATTTTATCTTACTTAATCTTCACAACAACCTCCTGAAACGGTACTATTATTAGCAACATTTTACATAAAATGTAGAAAGGTTAAATAAATTTCTCAAAGTAGCAGCAAGTAAGCTG
Source organism: Suricata suricatta (assembly GCF_006229205.1). Taxonomy (NCBI): domain Eukaryota; kingdom Metazoa; phylum Chordata; class Mammalia; order Carnivora; family Herpestidae; genus Suricata; species Suricata suricatta. The sequence goes on from NC_043708.1 coordinate 30,911,037, forward strand.
TGAATCAAACCTCAGTATATCTTCATACAAAGCATGTTGCCCTTTTTAAATGTTTATTTATTTTTGAGAGACAGAGACAGAGCATGAGCCAGGGAAAGGCAGAAACAGGGAGACACAGAATCTGAAGCAGGCTCCAGGCTCTCAGCAGTCAGCATAGAGCCCAATGTGGGGCTTGAACCCATGTCTAAGTTCCTTTAGGTAAGTACCCATGAGGGGGAAATTTATGGCAGATGTAGAGGATTAACCCCTGCATTTTAATTTGCTCCATCCTGAAACACCTAAAAAAAAAAAAGTAAAAAAGAAATGCACATTAAAACGACACTGAGATACCATACTCACTCAAAAGACTAAAATGAAAAACACAGAAAACACCAAGTATTGACAAGGTTTTGGAGCAACTATAACTCCCATATGCTTCTGAGCGTACATAAACTGGTACAATCACTTTGTTAAACTGTTTGGCAGTATCACCTAAAGCTGAATATATGCATAGTAAAACTGTCCCAACAGATCGCACAGTTTGTGAGTTTGAGCCCCGCATTGGACTCTGTGCTAATGGCTCAGAGCCTGGAGCCTGCTTCAGATTCTGTGTCTCCCTCTATCTCTGCCCCTCCCCTGTTCGCACTCTGTCTCTCAAAAATGAATACATGTTAAAAAAAAGAAACAACAGAAATTTATTTCTCGTAGTTTTTGAAGCTGGGAAGTCCATGATCAAGGTGCTGACAAAGTTTTTTGTCTGGTGAGTGCCTGCTACCTAGTTTATAGACTGCTGTCTTTTCTTTGTGCTCTCACTTGGCCAAGAGATAAGGAGCTCTCATGGGTCTTTCATAAGGCACTATCTCATTCATGAGGTTCCACTCTCACAACCTAATCACCTCCCAAAGTCCCCGCCTTCTGATACCATTATACTGGAAGTTACTTTTCAACATACGAATTTTGAGAAGATACAAAACATTCAGTCAATAACACCTACATAGGTAAAGATATCCAAGAATCACCATTCATTGCAGGAACATCTTCAACACCATTAATTAATAGTTTCTAAGGAACACGTATAGAACTCTTGCACCCAGCATTTTTAGAACACAACTACTTTTAAAACTTATAAGGAAAGTGATGGACTAAATGGGTGATGCTAAGGAGGGCACTTATTGGGATGAATACTGGGTGTTATAGGTAAGTGCTAAATCACTGGGTTCTGCTCCTGAAACCAATACTACATTGTTAACTAATTTGAATTTAAATAATTTAATCCAATAATTTAATTTAAATAATTAATTTAATTTAAAATAGATTAATTTATTTTTAAAATATTAAAATTAAATAAATTAATTTATAAAAAATTAAGTTGCCATTGAGCAGCTTACTACAAATTGCGAAAAATTACTATCACACAGATCTCATTCTCTGATCATAGTACAAGTATTGTTAAAACTCTCTATATATGAAGGTTTAAAAAAATCCTAATAACTGAGAGATCAAAGAAGAAATCCTAATGGAAAGTTATAACATTTGATTTGAGAGCTAATAAAACTAGTATATATGAAAATTTATAGGATACAGGTAAATCAATAACCTTTTATGCTTTTAACACTAAAAAATAAGAAAGTAAAAGTTAAATATATAAGTGATCATCCTAATACAGTAGATGAAACAAAAAAGTAAATCCAAAATAGAAGGAAGAAGATAAATAAAGATCAGAGAATAAATTAATAAAATTTAAAAAGCTGTAATACAGATGGCCAAAAAAACTAAAGTTAGATCTTTGAAAAACCTAATAAAAAAAACAAGTTTTTGTGAAATTGATCTAGATCAAAGAGAAGTAGCAACAAATACATAATATTAGGACTAAAAAGGGGGACATAACAAAATAAGCAGAGATTCAAGAAACTATAAGATATGATGAACAACTTTATACCAAAAAATGATTAGACAAGAGAATAAAAAGATAAGCCACAGATTGACAGGAAATATCTGCAAACACTTATCTGATAAAGGACTATTACAGAATATCAAAGGAAATTTTGAAACTCAACAACCCAGTTAAAACATGAGTAAAAGGTGAGGCTCCTGGGTGGCTCAGTTGTTTAAGTTTTCCACTCTGGCTCAGATCATGGTCTCACAGTTTGTGAGTTTGAGCCCCATGTCAGGTGAGCTCAAGCCCTGCAACAGGATTCTCTCTGTCTCCCTCTCTCTCTGCCCCTTGCTCACTTGCACTCTCTATCTCTCTCTCAAATTAAAAAAAAATTTTTTTTTAATGAGCAAAAGATTTGAATAGACACCTCACTGAAGCTATATAGGCTGTCCAAATAAGCATATGAAAAGGTGTTGGACATTACTATATGTTACTAGGAAATTGTAAATGAAAACAACAATTAGAGAGGCACCTGGGTGGCTCAGTCAGTTGAGTGTGAGACTCTTGATTTTTGCTCAGGCCATCATCCCAGGGTCATGGGATCCAGCCCCAAATCAGGCTCTGCATTGAGCATAGAGCCTGCTTCTCTCTCTCTCTGCCCCTCTTCCTCTCTCTCTCTCCCAACAACTACAATTAGATAACATCATCTCATTGAACGGCCAAACCATTTTGGAATGGCTCAAATTCAAACACTGACAACACCAAATGGTGATGAGGATATGGAGCAAGAGGAATTTCATGCATTACTGGTGGGAATGCAAAATGGTGCAGCCACTTCTGAAGATACTTTGTCAGGTTTTACAAGGCTAAATACAGTATTGCCATATGATTCAGAAATCGTGCTCCTAGGTTTTTACTCAAGTGAGTGAAAACTTAAATCATAACAGAAACCTGCACACAAATGTTTATAGCAGCTTTACTTATAAATTGAAAGCAACCAAGATGTTCTTCTATAGGTGAATATATAACCAAACTGTGGCAGGTCCACACCATGAAATGTTATTCGGCAATAAAAAGAAATAAGCTATCAAGCCACAAAAAGACATAGAGGAATCTTAAATGCATATTGCTAAGTGAATGAAGCCAGTCTGAGAAGGGTGCATACTGTATGTTTCCAACTATATGACATGAAAAAAAGCAAAACTGTGGTGACAATAAAAAGATGAGTGGTTGCTAAGGGCTCCTGGGGAGGAAAAGTGGGGTGCATAGGTGGAGCACAGAGGATTTCTTAAAGCAGTGAAACTATCCTGTATGCTACTGTAATGGGGGATACATGACATTATGCAAGTATCGAAACCCATATAGAATTGTGCAACACAAAAGGAAAACACTAAAATGAACTATTACCAGCTATTCTTTAGCTGGTAATAATTTATCAATATTGGTTAGTCAATTGTAACAAATGTACCACACCAGTGCAAGATTTAATAGCAGGGGGAACTGGATGTGTACGTGTGTATTGGGATAGGGCGAGTAGTGTATGGGAACACTCTACTTCCTGTTCAAGTTTTCTATAAGCCCAAAACTGCTCTAGAAATGATGTCAATTCATTTTAGAGTATTGTGCCATGAACTGCCTTTTTAAAAAATTTCTTCTTTCATTTTTCATTTTCATTTAATTTTTCATTCATTAAAAACGCTGTTTTTGGGGCACCTGGGTGGCTCAGTTGGTTGAGCAATCAACTTCATCTCAGGTCATGATCTCACAGTTCGTGGGTTTGAGCCCCGCGTTGGACTCTGTGCTGATGCTCAGAGCCTGGAGCCTGCTTCCGATTCTGTGTGACTCTCTCTCTCTGCCCCTCCCCTGCTCATGATCTGTCACTCTGTCTTTCGAAAATAAATAAATGTTTAAAAATGCTTTTTTCATTTATTCATTGATTTTGGGGACAACTTAATTCCACACCCTGGGATGTCATGTACAGAAAATTCAAGAGAAATTATGACAGTAAGTGCCAGTGGCCTACCCAATATCTCCATTCTCCCTTCTGCCTAGTAGCAAAAGTCAGGGGGCATTTAAAATTTAAAAAAAGGGGGGGACCTGGGTGGCTCAGTTGGTTAAGCGTCTAGCTTTGGCTCAGATCATGATCTTACAGTTTGTGGGTTCGAGCCCCACCTCGGGCTCTGTACTGACAGCCAGCTCAGAGCCTGGAGCCTGCTTCAGATTCCGTATCTCCCTCTCTCTCTCTGGCTCTCCCCTGCTCGTGCTGTCTCTCTCTGTCTCTCAAAAATAAGTAAAAAACATTAAAAATTATATATATATATATATTTTTTTTAAGCTTTCTGCCCATGAACGCAGCCCAGGAAGCATCATTAAAGTCTCCCCTCCAACCACCATGTCTAAGTCAGAGCCTCCCAAAGAGCCTGAACAGCTGCCAAAGCTCTCCATCAGAGGTTTGAACTTGGGAACAACTGATGAGAGTCTGAGGAGCCATTTTGAGCAATGGGGAATGCTTACAGACTGTGTGGTAATGAGAGATCCAAACACCAAGTGCCACCAGAGGGTGTTTGGATTTGTCACGTGCGCCACTGTGGAAGAGGTGGAAGCAGCCATGAATGCAAGGCTACCCAAGGTGGATGGAAGAGTTGTGGCACCAAAGAGGGCTGTCTCCAGAGAAGATTCTCAAAGACCCAGTGCCCACTTAACTGTGAAAAAGATTTTTGTCAGTGGCGTGGAAGAAGACACTGGAGAACATCATCTAAGAGATTAATTTGAACAGTATGGAAAAATTGAAGTGACTGAAATCATAACTGACTGAGGCAGTGGAAAAAGAAAGGCTTTGCTTTTATAACATTTGATGGCCATGACTCTGTAGACAAGATTGCCATTCAAACATTCCATTCTGTGAATGGCCACAACTGTGAAGTAAGGAGAACTCTATCTAAGCAGGAGATGGCTAGTGCTTCCTCCAGCCAAAGAGGTTGAAGTGGTTGTGGACAGTTTGGTGGTGGTCGTGGAGGTGGTTTTGGTGGGAATGATGCCTTTGGTCATGGAGGAAACTTCAGTAGGTGAGGTGGCTTCAGTCGAGGTGGTAGTGGATATGGTGGCAGTGGGGTTGGCTATAATGGATTTGGTAATGATGGAGGCAGCTTTGGAAGTGGTGAAAGCTGTAATGATTTTGGCAATTACAACAATCAATCTTCAAATTCTGGACCCATGAAAGGAGGACATTTTGGAGGCAGAAGCTCTGGCCCTATGGTGGTGGAGACCCAATACTTTCCCAAACCATGAAACCAAGGTGGCAATGGTGGTTCCAACAGCAGTGGCTATGGCAGTGGCAGAAGGCTTAATTATTCCAGGAAACAAAGCTGAGCAGGAGAAGAGAGCCAGAGACATGACAGGGGTGCTGCAGGTTACAACAGATTTATGAGCACGGTCGTGGCAGGCTCTGACTGCTACAAAGAAGACATGTTTTAAACAATACTCATGTGTATGGGCAAAAACTCGAGACTGCTTTTGTGACTAATTGTATAACAGGTTATTTTAGTTTCTGTTCTGTGGAAAGCGCAAAGCATTCCAACAAAGGGTTTTAATGTAAATTGTTTTCTTGTGCCCATGATGTTGATTGCTAAAATGTCTGATCATGATGTTGAATAAATGTGTCTTTTTTTAAAAAATACATTTAAAATTGCATTTAAAAATACATTTAGCAGCAGAAAGAGAAATCAAGAAACTGATTCCATTCACGATTGCACGAAAAACCATCAAATACCTAGGAGGAAACCTAACCAAGGATGTAAAAGACCTATATGATGAAAACTATAGAAAACTTATGAAAGAGATT
>NC_043708.1:30916832-30937486 GCF_006229205.1 Suricata suricatta
TTTTTTTTTTTTTTTTTTTTTTTTTAGTATTTATTTATTTTTGAGAGGGTGCATAAGCAGAGAAAGTGGAGAGAAAGGGGGCAGAGGATATCTGTAGCAAGCTCCACCCTGACAGCAAAGAGCCCTATGTGGCGCTCAAACCCACAGACCATGAGATCATGACCTGAGCTGACGTCAGACACTCAACAGACTGAGCCATCTAGGTGCCCCTAGACTCTCAGTATTTCTTAAAAAGGGGACACACAACTGCTATAAGCCTTTTTTGCCTGTTTGTTGTTGCTCTCCCACTTATTTCTTGCTAAGACTAGGACTTGATAGCTGGGGCTCCAATACTCTATGCCACCATAGTGACACTTTGAAGATGGAAGCCAGGTGCCTAGGAGGGTGGAATGGAGAGAGAGAGAGAAGCCTGGATCTTGATGCCTTCTGTGGTTTCCCTACTAACCCTGAACTACCTACCACTGGGCTTATTTTACATTAGAAAATAAACTGATTTTAAAAATTTTTTAATGTTTATTTTTTGAGAGAGAGACAGAGCATGAGCAAGGAAGGGGCAGACAGAGAGGGAGACACAGAATCCAAAGCAGCCTCCAGGCTCTGAGCTGTCAACACAAAGCCCAACGCAAAGCTGAAACCCAGACACTGTGAGATCATGTCCTAAGCCAAAGTTGGACACTCAACCGAGTCACCCAGGCACCCCCAAAAAATAAACTAATTTAAGTGGCTACAGTGAAGTCTTTGTTACCAGCAGTGAAACTCAATTCCTAACTGATACATGAAATGAAAGGTAATAATACTGAATGAGTACCACACAAGTTGACTAAAAACTGAGCCTGACTGGCTCAGTCAGTAGAACATGCAGTTCTTGATCTTGGGGTTCTGAGTTTGAGCCCCACATTGGATGTAGAAATTACTTAAAATTAATATCTTAAAAAGAAACAAACAAAAAACTCCATTGAATACAGGGCCCAGCCTTGAAGATACACAATTTCATGATCTCATGGCTTGTGAGTTCGAATCCCGATTCAGGCTCTATGCTGACATCTCAGAACCTGAAGCTTGCTTTAGATTCTGTGTCTCCCTCTCTCTCTGACTCTCTCCCACTCACACTCTTAAAGGATCCACTAAATAGGCTCTTTCTGAATATCCTATTTCCTTCCATCAAAATTCTATCTACCCTTTCTGTCCACTGATCCCTTCTAATATTATTAGGTAATATACAGTTTATAAAAATATGTACCTAGGCACTCAAGAAACTTACAAGCTAGGTGGAAAGACAAAAAGACTATTTATTAGCAAATGAAAAAAGCTATCCTTTTTTTTTTTTTTTGGTAGGTTAGAGATATATAGAACTTTTTTCTCTCTCCTGAAGAGCTGAATTGAGACTGCCTCTTGGAAAAGAAGAAATTCATGAAGGCCCCTTAAGATGAGGGTAAGACTGGGGCACATGGGTATATCAGTCAGTTAAGCATCCAACTCTTTTTTTTTACATTTTTTTAAATGTTTATTTATTTTTGAGATAGACAGAGTGTGAGTGGGAGAGAGTCAGAGAGAGAGGGAGACACAGAATCTAAAGCAAGCTTCAGGTTCTGAGATGTCAGCATAGAGCCTGAATCGGGATTCGAACTCACAAGCCATGAGATCATGACTTGAGCTAAAGTCAGACGCTTAACTGAGCCACCAAGGTGTCCCTAAGTGTCCAACTCTTGATTTTGGCTCAGGTTATGATCTCACAATTTGTGAGACAGAGCCCCGAGCTATCACCACAGAACCTGCTTGGGATTCTCTCTGTCCCCCTCTCTCTCTCTCTGCACCCCTCCTTGTGCTTGAGCTCTCTCTCTCCCAAAATAAATAAACATATTTTTAAATGAAATGAAATGAGAGTGAGACTCAGTGCCATGGGATAAGTTCACCAAACAAGATGGGCTGAAAGGCTGGTGACTCAACATTCCTTTTGTTTCATAGTGAGTGGTGCTTGAGCTGAATTGTTTTGCAGGGGAAAAGGGTGAGGAATTAGAAAATTCAGGGGAGGGATCAAAGGGAGGAATCAGCAAGGCTCCCAGCTTCCTGGGAGAAAGAGAAAGACATCTCAGAGGAGAGACTTTGAGGGAGAAAGAAATGTTTAAAGCATTTGGGGAGTTGAATTTAAGTTCTTTGGTGTGGCATGTGAACACATCATGTAACCTCATCTTCTATCTCTTATAGATAAGGTTCAGGAAAGTCAATTGTGTATCATCCTCTAATATTTTAGTTCCAGTAGATTCTTTGGAGGACCTTGAATAGGCATTGAATTTTGTATCCATGTTTGCAAGAAGAAAAGCAAATGTTATTTGTGGGTCTTCTGAAGCTGGAGGGTAAAAGGTGGACTGCTGACATCTAAGTCACAGGAAAAAAAAAAACATGAGAGGAACACCAGTTTAAGATGATGGAGTGAGCCACAAGTAACTCTACTTCCTACTGAAATTTCTCTTTAAAAATGGGAAAACGCCACAAAACTTCAAGGTAAAAAAGATACAGAAAAAGAAGACCACCCAAATGAGGGCAAACCTAATAGGGAGTCAATCACCACCACTTGCATTTGGCAAAGACTCAAAGGCAGGCAGACAAGTGGGAAAGTTTTATAGGGGAAACAGGGTGGCTTCAGACATGATTGGCGGTCATTATCATGGGGAAGCTGGAGATGGGCTGACTAGAAGCCAGCCTTCTTATGTGACTGGTTCGGCTTTCTCTGGTTGGTCCTGTGTTGGAGGTAGGGGCAAAATATAAAGAAGCGGACCCATCAACAAGCTCTAACCATTCTGGGCTGTTTGCCCCAGAGGCTGCGGTTTGGCTTCCCAGGCTGGTGGTTGCTGTAGAAATCATGGGTCAAAGTTCTAGTTTCATATAAGGCCTGGCTATTGTCTGTTTGTATAGTCAGTCTCTTAGAGAACAGGAGATCAAATGACTAACATTTTGGGAGGTGGAAAGCAGAAGGATAGTGGGAAGTGACTTAGCTGACTCCTCATCTCTCAAAGGACAAGCAAGAGAAGCCTGGTTTGCTCTAGAGAACCACCAAAGACTCAAGAATTGGCAACACCAGGTACCTCAAGAAGCAGGGGAAAAGTAGGGACAAAAAGCAGAATAATTGGTTAAAAGTCTATTTCAGAAGCAGTTGGGCCACATAATTTCCTCCCTTGCTGCCAAGTGGCTGCTCCTTTAGCCCCTGCAGAAGGTTTAGAATCAATTCCCTGGAGATGACAAAGTAGAAGCTACCTTGTCTAGTTAAGAATAAGGGTGCCATACTAGGGCACCCGGCTGCAGCAGTCAGTTGAGCATCCGCCTCTTGATTTCAGCTCAGGTCATAATCTCACAGTTCATGAGATCAAACCCCACATCAGGTTCTGCACTGATAGTGTGGAACCTGCTTAGGATTCTCTGTCTCCTTCTCTCTCTGCCCCTACTTTTCTTGCTCTCTCCCTCAAAATAAGTAAACTTAAAAAAAAAAAAAAGAATAAGGGTGCCATACTAAAAACATGAGGGTTCAATGAAAATAATTTACTTTCATACTTTCAAGATTGCTGCCTCGCTTTCCCACATCAGCAATGTTAGAAGCCAAATGTTTAAGAAAAAATTTCAGATAATTTTGTTATTAGCATACATTAAACTTCCTTTGCTCTCTTACAACAAGGAAGAAGGCCAAGAGTAGGATACTTCCAAATGAACCAAAAGATTATCGGGAAATGGAAAACTGCGTTGTTCTAAGCATAACCTTCCCACGTATCAGATTTTATGGGGTTTCTGCCTTCTATAGTCTGAGCTGTTTTACACTGTTGAAGAGATATAGGTTAACTTGTAGACAACTGATAATAATGCAAATAATTATTGTCTTTAGAAGCGCAAATAAATACTGTTAGGTGAAGCTTCTATTGACAATTTGACTCCCTCCTGCCCCTCAATAAGCCAGTTTTGTGTGTATTGAGAACATTTATTTCAACATTTTTGATAGGCTTTGATATTTGTCTGGTCTTTGGGTTTTCCTTTGAACTGATTGTAACATCTTTTCTAGCTCCCTCATTAACTAGTTAAATTAAATTTTGACATGTATTTATTTCATATCTGTATCTAATTCATAATTTTCTTTTATTTTTTTAAAATTATTATACTTTAAGAAGTCTAATTCAGTGGGAATGCAAACTGGTGCAGCCACTCTGGAAAACAGTATGAAGGTTCCTCAAAAAATTAAAAATAGAACTACCCAATGACCCAGCAATTGCACTGCTAGGTATTTATCCAAGGTATACAGGTGTGCTGTTTTGAAGAGGCAAAGGCACTCCAATGTTTATAGCAGTGCTATCAATAATAGCCAAAGTATGTGAAGAGCCCAAATGTCCATAGATGGATGAATGGATAAAAAAGATGTGGTGTATATACACAATGGAATATTACTCGGCAATCAAAAAGAATGAAATCTTGCCATTTGCAACAGCATGGATGTCACTAGAGTGTGTTATGCTGAGGGATATTAGTCAGTCATAGAAAGACAAATATCATATGACTTCACTCATGTGTAATTTAAGATACAAAACAGATGAACGTAAGAGAAGAAAAGCAAAAATAATATAGAAACAGTGAGGGGGACAAAACATAAAAGACTTAAATATAGAGAACAAACTGAGGGACGCCGGAGGGGTGTTGCAGGGGGATGGGTTAAATGGACAAGGGGCACTGAGGAGGACACTTGTTGGGATGAGCACTGGGTGTTAAATCCAAGGGATGAATCACTGGATTCTACTCCTGAAATCATTATTGCACTATATGCTAACAAGGATGTAAATTAAAAAAATAATAATAAAAATAGAAAGAAAGAACAAAAGAAAGAAAAGAAAAGAAAAAAAGAAATCCAATTCAGGGGTGCCTGGGTGGCTCAGTAGGTTGAGTGTCTGATTTTAGCTCAGGCCATGATTCGTGGGTTTGGCCCTGCGTTGGGCTCTGTGCTGACAGCTCAGAGCCTGGAGCCTACTTAAGATTCTGAGTCTTCCTCTCTCTCTGCCCCTCCCCCACTCACACTCTGTCTCTCTCTCCCTTTCTCAAAAAATAAACATTAAAAAAAAAAAAAAGAAGTCCAGTTCAAAGATTTATTTTTGGTAGAGATCGTTGGGAGGAAAAGAGATTGGTTAGAAAAATCATTTTAGGGATGCCTGGCTGTTTCCAGTCAGTGGAGCATGCAACTCTTGATCTCTGGGTTGTGAGTTCAAGTTCCACGTTGGGTGTAGAGATTACTTAAAAATAAAATCTTAAGGAAGGAAGGAAGAAAGAAAGAAAAAAAAAAGAAAGAAAGAAAAAAGAAAGGAAGAAAGGAAAACCACCTTAGATTAGATACAAAAAGAAGAGAATATTTGGCGAAATTCACTGTACTCTGAACTGAAAGCTGAGTGGGTGCATAACTGGCTTCTTGGAAGTTTTAATCCCTCTGATTTTATTAAAATTTTGTGTAGGCATTTTATCAGAAATTCTTACTTCTTCCTAGAAGGCAGATGTAAATTACATCAGGTGGGGAAAAAAACCCAAACTCCATTCTGATTCTAGTTTGGATTTTTTTTTCTTTTACACGGTAACGATTTCTGAATCTCCAGTCAAAGCCGTGTCCCTAAATATCTGCTCCCAGTGCTACTCAAAGTGTGGGGCTACAATGAGAAAGGGACCTTGCTCCAAAATGTAAATCAGCGTACTGTTTCCTTCACTGAAAAAGTCTTCCTACAAAAATGTGCTGGCTGACATAGATACTCTACATTCTGGAACAAACTTTTATCTTATTGAGGACTGATAAAAACCAATTGTGGAGTACCTAGCTGGCTCTGTCAGTAGAGCATGTGACTCTTGGGGATAGAGTCTACTTTAAAAATAAACAAAAATGCATTAAAAAAAACAAGTTGCAGAATTTGAAATGTTATTAAGCTTTTAAAAGGAATTAAATTATAATACATACTACAACAGGAGTGAACCTTGAAGGTATTTATGCTGAGAGAAATAAGCCAGACACAAAAGGACAAATAATGCCTGATTCTACTTATTTATAGAGACTAGAGTGGAATAGTGGTGATCAGGAGCTGGAGGGAGAGAGGAATGGGAACGTATTGTTTATTGAGCACAGAGTTTCAGTTTGGGATGATGAACAACTGGAGATGGATGGTGGTGATGGTTACAAAACAATGTAAATATACGTAATGCCATGGAATGGTACATTTGAAAATGGTTAAGATGGTAAATTTTAAGTTATATGTATACATATATATATTTACAGTTAGGAAAATGATTAAAGCGATAGATTTTATGTGATGCATATTTTACTGCAATTTTTTTTGTTGTTGTTTAAATTGCAGACCAGCTAGTCCAAAGACTACACTTTGAATTGTACTGTATTAGACTCCAGGCTTCTCAAACTAAATTTATCAACCCCAGCAGATCTTTTCACATGCTGCCCACTAGCTCCTTTCTAACTCCTAACTCCACATTTATTCTACCTTTCTCCACCTTTCATTCAGTTACTAATGCTAGAAATCTGTGAAATGTCCTAGACTCCTGCTTCCCGCTCATCTTTTCATATATAATTTGAGCAATGATGGTCTAACTGTACTGGTTATAAAGAAACGGTTCCTCAGCTTCAAGCCAACCCATTTATGCTTAGTTTTGTGATGCTGAGGCTGGGTCTCTGCGTTTCACATTTTTCCTTCACCAGCCTGGCTCTCTGTTAGGTTCTGCCAATAGTGGGAGATGAGAGGCAGGAAGGGAGAAGGGACTGCTCCTTCCTGTTCGCTTCCTGTTTCTATTGGAGTCACCCAGGCAACAGTTCTTTGTGCCAGCAGCGGTCTTAGACTCCTTTCTGTGCTCCCAGAAGTAGACTTCTCACATTCCTCAGAGACACCAGTACCAGCTAGGCAGCAACCCTCCTCAGAGATCTGAGTCCCGAAGGGATGAGCTACTGAGGTACAGTAGAAGTCAGGAAGCTGATACTCCTGGAATATTATATTCCAGCCCTCTAGGGCCCCTCCTTCAAGGGTTTAATCCCAATAATCCCAACCTAGACCCTTTATTTCCCCATCTATTTCTTGCAGTTCTTTGTTCCACCTTCTCTTTTCAATTCCCCAGTGCCTGTGATATTTCCAATAACTCTTTGTGTAAATATTCTTGGTTAAGATAACTGCTACAGTTTGTTTGTTGAATACTGACTAATACAGAAAATGGTCCCAAGAATAGTTCTAGGAGACTGACTTTCAGCTATAGGATTTGGGGTTGATTTGCTTATATCCTTGAATTCAAACTCAATGTTGAGCAAGTTGTCAATGGGAAATGGGATGTAGTGGCCTCATAAATGCTCAACTTATCACCTTTAGTCATTTGTGTTGAAGTGCTCACTAAAGCAAGTGCTTTGGAGCCACATATGACTTTTTGATGGTAATGGCGACTGTAACAACTCTATGTTGGGAGTGGCTTCATTTATACTCGCCAAAGAACTTATATAAGACATGGAAAGTTTGGGGCACCTGGGTGGGTCAGTCGGTTAAGTGTCCGACTTCAGCTCAGGTCATGATCTCGCGGTTCATGGGTTCAAGCCCCACATCAGACTCTGGGCTGACAGCTCAGAGCCTGGAGGCTGCTTTGGATTCTGTGTCTCCCTCTCTCTCTGCCCCTCCCCTGCTCAGGCTCTGTCTCTGTCTCTAAAAAATAAATAAATATTTAAAAAAATAAATGGAAAGTTCAAGTCATTAAGCATTCAGTTCAAGTGATAGAGAAAACTTCTATAGCAGTCCTAGAGAATCCTTTATTTTTAATACTTACAAACAAATCTTGCTGAAAATTGAATACAATTTAATTCTGCAGATTTCAGAATTACAGCATCAGTTGATTTCATAGCCATGCCAGAACTCTCTAGTGAAAGATAGGACATTGATGGGGAAGCGGATGACACGGAAACTGGAATGGTGACATTTGAGTTGGCTCAAAGTTAAGATTCTTGAGTGCCCAAATCTCTTTAAACTCCAAAAATCAGTAGAGACAGACTTCCATTCCTTGCTTAAAAGCCCTGTAATCACATCATCTAAATGATGTCTATTTTCCTTACGTTCCATTCCAACCTCTCATTGTTACCTGTAGATCAGGGTTTGTCAATATGTTGGGCTGTGGACAACTGTTGTCAGATGTTCTGTGCATTGTGAGATATTTGGCAGCAGCTCTTACCCACTAGCTCTAGTGACACATCCCCAAGCCCAAGCTGTGACAACCAAACATGTTTTCAGGCATTTCCAAATGTACCCTGGGAGAAAGAAAAAAAAACCTCATTCCTAGTCAAGGACCACTGGTCTAGATCCATAACTAGAGTCAGATCTCAACATGTTCCAAGTCTAATTGGGAAGAAATGACTTGTGGTTACTATTGCAATATTTTGCTGATTTATATTTGCAGACTTGGAGAATATGTGAAAGAATGGATTCTTTCTTTTCAAGAAAGAAATAAACAACGAAGACAATCTAACACCAGGTTTGGTTGGATTATTAACCAATTCAATTCAATTGATGAGCACTTTTACAATTCCAGATTTAATGTGTTAGCTTGTGCAGCTGGAAATGGCTCTAACAGTTGGCTGACTGAAACTTGAAGTAGTGACCTGCATTCAATGAAGGTGATATGTAAGAACTGTCTGTTATAACTTAGAAGACAGCTTGAAAGACTTAAGGAAATAGAATGTTGGAGTACATCTGTCCTGTATGAATTGCCACCCCCTCACTATCTTACCTAAGAAATCCCAGAGGACAATACCTACAACAAAGCATTGAGATATATATTAGTAGATGGGCACCAGTATCCCTGTAAACTATGTGATGGCTGTTTCCTATAGACAGATTTGATAAAGGAAGAAGTTACAGTTGAGATGGGTTCCTGATTTCAATGAAGATATGGGATCCTGAAGCAGCAGAGGCCAAAGATAACACGGGTCAAGAGATAATGTGTGGACTGCCATCCAAAGAGTATAGTGTGGGGACCCCTGGCTGGCTCAGTTGGTGGAACATGTGACTCTTGATCCCAGGATTCTGAGTCTGAGCCCCATGTTGGGTGTAGAGATTAATTAAAAATAAAATCTTTGAAACAATAGCAACAAGAACAACAAGAGCAGCAGCAACAACAACAAAGAATACAGTATAACAAAAGGGGAGGAAAGAGTGACTTTACACTAAAGAAATCTGGCAAAACTGCTTCAGCCACATTATCAAGGTTATAAGTCATACTGTATGACTGCCTAAATAAACTAGGACTGCCATAACAAAATGCCAGACTGGATGGCTTAAAGAATAGAAATTTATTTCTCATAGTTCTGGAGGCTGAGAAATCTAAGACCAAGGTGAAGGCTAGTTCTGTTTCTCCTGAGAACTCTTTTCCCAGCTTGTAGATGGCCTATTTCTCACTGTGTCCTCAGGTGATGAGCAGGGGGAGATCTCTGGTGTCTCTTCTTATAAGGACACTAATCCTATTGGATTAGGGCCCCACCCTTACTACTTCATTTAATCTTAATTACTTCCTGAAGGTCTTATCTCCAAATTGGAGCCTAGGGCTCAAAATAGGAATTTGTGGGGCTAAGGGAGGACACATTCCAGTCCATAGCGAAATCCATGATATAATTTGATGAAATTGGCACTCTAGCCTTCCTCCCACAACACATAACCCCAGGCTTTTTTGCTTCTGGCTCTCACTTTTTTTTTTTTTTTAAAGAATATCTACACCTAACTGTGGGTCTTGAACTCATAACCTTGAGATTAAGAGTCAGATGTTCTACTAACTAAACCGGCCAGACTACCGCAGTCTGGGATAAACATCAGACAAATCCCAGTTGAATGACATTCTAAAAAACACTTGATTAGTACTCTTCAAAACTTCAAGGTCGTCAAAGACAAGGAAAAGTCCCAGCCAAGAGGAACCTAAGGAGACATGTCAACTAAATGTAAAGTGGTATCCTTGATGAGATCCTGGAACACAAAAAGGATTATCAGGTAAAATTTAAGGTAATCTAAATAAAGTATAGACTTTAATTAATAATAATGTAATGATATTAGTTCATTAACTATGACAAAGCTACCATAGTAAGATAAGATGTTAATAATAGGGGAAATTGGGTGCGGGATATATGAATATATGGGAACTCGTTATTCTATCTTCACAAGTTTCTGTAAACCTACAATATTCTAAAATAAAAAGCTTATTTAAACAGTAAAAATGAAAGAACCAATGTGGACACAATTATCATAAGGAGTAGCAGAAATGAAATGGTATTCAGAAAGTTTTGATGTAAGAATCTTTGGCAGTGGATGACTGATCGTGGTGTCCTAAGTTAAATGGATAGCTTAAAATAAAATGTTATGGAATTACCCCCGTATGGGATGTCCTAGTAAGGCCCTGTGCTGTGCTAGCATAAACTCTGGACAAAATACACCAAAAAACCAACTCCCTGAAGGCACTGGAGAGTGAACAAAAGCAAACAGATCCTGACAGGAAGTCAACACTTACAAGGAATAGCATGAGGTGAATTTTCTTTTATACTCTTTAACCTGACAATCCAACCAGGTAGAAAACCATCAAAGACATATAAGAATTGAACATCACAATTAACTACTTTTTGCTAATTGACATAATAGAACTCTAGGCCTAACGACTACACAGTACACGTTCTTTTCAAGTGCAAATGGTATTTTCACCAGGATAGACTGTATGTGAAGCCAAAGAACAAGTACTGATACATTTTTAAACATTGAAAATTTAAAAGAAAGTTTGTCTGACACTAGGATTAGTTATAAATAACAAGATTCTAAGAAAACTAAAAACATTTGGAATCAGTATACATACGTCTAAATAATCCACAAGTCAAAAAAATCAAGAGAAATTGGAAGATATTTTTAGGGGTGCCTGGGTGGCTTAGGTGGTTAAGCATCTGACTTGGATCAGGTCATGATCTCATGGTTTGTGGGTTTGAACCCTGTGTCAGGCTCTTTGCTGACAGTTTGGAGCCTGAAGCCTGCTCTGGATTCTGTGTCTCCCTCTCCCTCTGCCCCTCCCCTGCACATTCTCTGTCTGTCTTCCTCTCAAAAATGAACAATAAAAAATTTAAAAATAATTTAAAAAGGAGATATTTTTAAATGGATGTTAACGAAAACATTTTGATATTTGTGGGATACAGATAAAGCAGTGCTTACAGGGAAATTTATAGCTTTAAATGTTTATATATTAAAAGAAGATCTAGAATCAACAATCTACATTTTCACCTTAAGGAATTAGAAAATAAGAGCAAATTATGCCGAAGGGAAATAGAAGGAAATAATCAAGATAAAAGCAGAAATCAACAAAATAGACAAAAATAGCAATAAATAATTTAAACAAAAGCTGTTTTTTTAAAAATTGATAAAACCCACATGTCTCCAGTCAGAATGATCAAGAAAAAAAAAAATAAAAGACAAAAATTGTTTGAGGAACTGAAGGTTGATTTAACATTTGAAAATCAACCAATGTAAGTTACATGTGTCATGCCTAATTTTCAGATACCTCTGCACCCAAGAGGAAATACTGCTGTAGCATTAAAACCCTCAAATGGAAAATCCTTGAAAGATAGTGGTGAAGCAAAATCTTCTCAGTGGGTAGATCTCCAAAAAATACACTTGGTTGTCTACTCTATCTGGATGGTGAACTGGCCAGAAGAACAGATATATACTGATTAATTGATTGGTAGTTGTTAATGATTTCACTGTATGCTTAGAGACTTGAAAAGAACAGAGGCCTTTGAAGATAACTAGAAAGATGGTGTGGTTGGACCTTTCCAATGGGCAGGCTGCGACGGTATCTGAGTTCAATAAAAATGCTCACGATAGATAATCTATTGCAGGGGAGGCTCTCAATGAGATGGACAAGAGGACACTCTACCTTTTTCTAGACACCACAGTGTTCAAGGAGCTCAAGTACAATGTGGCCATGTAATAGGGATAAAGACTATGCATGGATTCAGCAACATCAGCTTCCCCTCAATAAGTCTGACCTGGCTAAGCCCCCAGTAAGCCTCCCATACTTGCAATAAAAACTTAAGCTGGACCCTCAATATGACATTTTCTAAGCAGCAGTCAGCCAGTTAGTAGCAAATTGGTTACACTGGACCCCTTATATCGCAAAGGTAACAGCAATCCGTCCTTACTGAAATAGGTGTTTATTATGGGAATGGATTGTGTCTTCTCTGCTCATGTGATGCTTCTGCCGGCACCTTCATCCATGGACTTAACCAAAATGCTGTGTTTAGTACAATGGTATTTGATATGGTGTTGCTTCTAATCAGGAAGCACTTTTTTTTTTCATTTTATGATCTTATTTAATAAAAATAAATGAATAAATAAGCAAACAAACTTCTGGTGCCATGCAACATGTTCTCAATCATGTTGAGACTAAATATCATGTATCAATACTGTATAAAATAGAAAGCATTTAAAGAAAATCCCAGAATAATGATTTTTATGCCTTTGCTTATTTAAGGAATAGAGACTGAAATGGGAATTAGTTTTCTACAATTTCTAAGTTCTAATTGCTTTTTTAATTTATTATTTTAAAAAATTTAATGTTTTTTAAATTTATTTTTGGGAGAGAGAGAGAGAGAGAGAGAGAGAGACAGCGTGACCAGGGGAGGGTCAGAGAGAGAGGGAGACACAATCAGAAGCAGGCTCCAGGCTCTGAGCTGTCAGCACAGAGACTGATGTGGGGCTCAAACTCACAAACTGAGATCATTACCTGAGCTGAAGACCGATGCTCAATCTACTGAGCCACCCAGGCATCCCTCTAATTGCTTAATTAAAAAGAAAAACCATAGAGATGCACACAAATAAATTGCTTTGGGAAAGAAATGTACACATAATATTGTTCCTCCTGAATCCTTCAGTAAAAATTGGACAAAAACAAAACAGTAAAACAAAACAAATATTAAGTGTATTGTTAACCATTTTCAATCTGAGATAACACATACTAGGCACATAATGAATACCTGCTAAACTGCTGTCCAGCCATAGTTTCTTAACACTACAAATACATGAGTCCAGAGGAGAGGCAGTAAGAAATGACTGAAAGAGGACGATGGTATTCTACCCAGATACAAATTTATCACATAGTGCCACCCAGGAAATTGTCCTCTACCCTACGTGTTCCCTATCCTTCATCCATCTGTCACAGTAAATGATGCTTCCTTGTAAAGATAGGTTCTTTTTTTCCTCTTATAGTTTATTGTCAAGTTGATTTCCATGTAACACCCAGTTCTCATCCTGATAAGTGCCTTCCTCCATGCCCATCACCCCCCTTCCCCTCTCACCCTCCACCATCAGCCCTGAGTTTGTTCTCAGTTTTCAAGAGTCTCTCATGGTTTGCCTCCCTCCCTCTCCCAAACTATTTTCCCCCTTCCCCTCCCCCATGGTCCTCTGGTAAGTTTCTTCTGTTACACTTATGAGTGAAAACATATGGTATTTGTCCTTCTCCGCTTCACTTATTTCACTTAGCATGACACCCTTGAGGTCCATTTACATTGCTATGAATGGCCAGATTTCATTCTTTCTCATTGCCATGTAATACTCCATTGTATATATAAACCACATCTTGATCCATTCATCAGGTGATGGACATTTAGGCTCTTTCCATGATTTGGCTATTGTTGACATTGCTGCTATGAACATTGGGGTACATGTGCCCCTATGCATCAGCACTTCTGTATCCCTTGGGTATATCCTTAGCAGTGCTATTGCTGGGTCATAAGGGAGTTCTATTGTTAATTTTTTGAGGAACCTCCACATTGCTTTCCAGAGTGGCTGCACCAGTTTACATTTCCAACAACAGTGTAGGAAGGTGCCTGAGGACACACATTTCACCAAAAAAGAAGTGTGGTAATGGGCTCATGTCTGTGAAATTCATTGATCTTTCCACATACCCCATTATCCAGAAGCAGCTGCTCTGATGGAATAGTCGAACAGCCTTGTGATGGTTTGGTTTCAATGCCAATGCCAATGTGGAGATGACATCTTGAAAGACTGGGATTATCTTACAACATTAATATATCCTTCAATGTATAATGCTGTCTCTTCTGTAGCCAGAATGAACAGATCCACAAATCAAAGGTTGGAAATGGAAGTGGATTTCCCCATTCTTAAACCTAATAATTTACTTCCAGAATTTTTACTCCTCTTTTCTGCAACTTTGAGTTCTGTTGGCTTGGAAGTCTTAGTTTCAACAATGAAATGCTTCTACCAGAAACACAATAATAGTTCCATTGAATGGGAAGTTGAGATGTCACCTAGCGATTTTGGGCTCTTCATGCCATGGAACCAACAGCCAAAAATGGATTACTCACAGAGTGAGGTGATTGATCTTAAATATCAAGGGGGAACTGGATCTCTGTTACATAATAGGGACAGTTTCCCAAGATTTTCTCTGGAATCCAGGAGATTCTCTGAGCACTTCCACATCTAATAGGAAAGATTAATGGGAAATTAAAGCAATCAGAAAAAAGTAGGGCCCTGAAAGAGATTCAGGAATGAAAGTTTAGTTCACCCCACCAGATAAAACCCACGGGTTCTAGTGGAGGGCAAAGGAAATAATCAATGGATAGTGGAAGACAGCAGTTATAAATGTCAACTAGGACCTTGTGACCACTTATAGAAACGAGCACAATAACAGCAATTCATATTTTCTTGTAACTTTTTCTGTGTGTACATAAAAAGAATCTCTATCTTGATTCCTCTTATTTTATATAAGAATTGCTGGTTTGCTGTTAACTTTACAATTTACTCTTTTGGTTTAGTATATTCAGATAAGATCTTGACTGAATGCGAGTAGTAATTAACGTCACTCATATATGGATATTGTTAATTATAACTGAATGGCAAGCATTCTCCCGCCTCAGGACATTTGCAGTTGCTATTTCCTCTTCTTGGAATGTTCTTCCCCTAGATACCTACAAGGGCTTCTGCTTCACCTTCTTTTAATCTTTATTCAATGTCACTTTCCCCAGAGATGCTTTCTATGACCACTCCATTTAAAACTCAGAAGTATTTGGGGCACCTGGGTGGCTCAGTCAGTTAAGCATCCAATTTCGGTTTAGGTCATGATCTCATAGTTCGTGGGTTCGAGTCCTAAGTCAGGCTCTGTGCTGACAGCTCAGAGCCTGGAGCCTGGAGCATGCTTCAGATTCTGTGTTTCCCTCTCTCCCTCTGCCATTCCCCCACTTGTGCGGTTTGTCTCTCCCTCTCTCTCTCAAAGATAAATTAAACATTAAAAAAATTTACACTAAAAGTACTTATCACCATCTAACATATTATATATTTTACTTGTTTACCTCACTGACTTTCTGCTTCCCACTCCAGGTTGTAAACTTCTATATCTTTAGTACAGAGAACAATGTAGATGCTCAAGAAATATTTGTTGATTATGGAACATTGTTATGCAGTTTAAAATAATGAAGTAGATCTATAATTACCAAATAAGCTATTATTTATAGTTTCCTTTCAGAAATAAAGGAAGAACATAAATATGGATTTTAGCTTATTACCTAAGTTAAAAACTTTTTTTTCCCATTTTTTCAGTGTTGGGAGACACTTGGACATTGTTCCCAACTTAGGGGGGAAAGGCCAGTAGCATTGAAATGGATTCATACATAGGAAAAAGGGGATAATTGATGAAACAAGGTTCATGAGGAGATACCATGAGATGGCTGCAGAGCACAGTGAAAGCACTATGCTTGGATAAGAGGAGTTTTGCAATGCCTTAAAATTAAAGGAGTTCTCAACTGATGGCCTCCAGGATCCTCATAAATGGAGGATGGAGGTCAAGGCTAAGGGCAAGGGTTTGGGGAATGTGCTTGGTATGTGAGGGTTTATGTGTGGTATTATGATTATATTAACAAAATTATTTTATTTAATTCTTACATCAACCCCCATGAGATATTATCTCCACTTTATAATATTCCATTTTACAAATGTAAAAACAAAAGAACTGTGATTATATATTATGCACAAGACTGAATAGCTGATGAATGATGGAGCCAATTTCTTAAGCTCTAGCCCAGCCTCTCTTGACTTTAGTTTACTGCAACCTTGTCTAGGCCTCGTGTTCCTCAGCAATAGCGTGGAAATGGGCCCAAGCTACCCCATCTTCTAAAGAACTTGTCCCCAGAGTGGAGTAGGATGGACACAGCTAAGGTGCACATGATGGTCCATCTGGATGTGAAAATAAAATGTTACATTTCTATTTACATTTTAAATCTAAAAAATTTTAAGAACTTCAGGTTTGCTACTATTTAATATATGGATGGACACTGGTATCCTTATTTGGTCTGGATGCCAGCTGGTTGTGAGTCATTCTGCTATCGTGAGGGAGACATAGGAGTTCCACAGTGCAGATGGACTGATAGTGGTGCTTGCCCGGCATACATTTTTTGTGCTCATGGGATGACATCAGTGTGTTCGTTTTGGTAGAAACAAGACTTAAATAGCAGAATCTTTATAATCACAGTGGTCTATGATGGAATGGGGACTGATGACAAAGATATTTGGCTTCACTCAGAGGTTTGCTAGGCATTTCTGGTCGAAGTATTAAAATAGTTGTCAAAACCTATAAATAACTTTGACTTTTCTTCTACAAAAAGACAAACATTCTGGGGTGCCTGAGTGGCTCAGCTGATTGAGTGTTCGACTCTTGATTTCAGCTCAGGTTGTGATCCTAGGGTTGTGGGATTGAGCCCCAAGTGGGTCTCTGTGCTGAGCATGGAGCCTGCTTGGGATTCCCTCTCCATCTGCCCCTCTCCCCTGCTCGTGCTCTCTCTCTCTCTCTCTCTCTCTCTCTCTCTCTAGCTAAAAAAGCCAACCAAACAAACAAAAAAGACAAACATTCAAACTTTGTTGACTTTTTCAATAAGGTGGCTGTCAGTAGTATGCTACTTTATAAATACAAAAAACTCCCATGTTTTAAAACTGTTCCTTCAAGCTAAGTTAATAGTGTAATGAATGAGAAAACAATTGCTTTTTGAAAGTTACTACAAACAAGTCTTTTGAAAAGTGATATTAAGAAATGTTTTCATCTTGGTGGGTTGTTTTTTGCCAAAAAATACAAGAAAAAATCTATAAATTGTTATTTTTTAAGTAAGCTCTATGCCCAACATGGGGTTTAAACTCAGGACCCCAAGATCAAGTCATATGTTCTACGGACTGAGCCATCCAGGCATCTTAATGGAAGTATGTCACTGATAAAAAGGCTCGTATTTGCACACATAAAACTTTGGAAATAGTTTTCTACTGTGTCTAAGAATCATCCAAATAAAATAGAGATTCAGAGGATTTTAAATATATTTGTTAAAAATATAACATCTTCTGATTAATTTGCAAATGCAACTGATTGATATCATGGAATATAAAAACTAACTAGCTAGACTACAATAAAATTGAATGGGACTTAAAAATTAGTTTCATGTTTGGGGTTCCTGTGTGGCTCAGTTGGTTTAGCGTCTGACTCTAGGTTTTGGCTCAGGTCACCATTCAAGGTTCGTGGGTTCGAGCCCCACATCAATCAGGCTCTCTGCTGACTGTGCAGAGCCTGCCTGGAATTCTCTCTCTCTCTCTCTCTCTCTCTCTCTCTTTCTCTCTCTCTCTGTCCCTCTCCCGACTCACCCTCTCCCTCTCTCTCAAAATAAATAAACATTAAAAAAATTTTTACCTTCATATTTGAGTAAGCCCAGCTAAATATTTTTCCACTTGGATCTTTTCAATCTTTGTGAGTTTCATTTCCATTAAAACCAAGTAATAGATCATAGATACAAACTTTGGAAATATTAATAATATAGTATATTAAACCACTTTTCCAAAGTGAATTAAAATCAAATTATGTGTAAAAAAAAAGGTCGTGGGAGCAAAAAGGGGGTTTTGTATACATAATAAACAGAGTTTTATATTTTAAAATACTGTGTTTCTTTCATCTTCATCTGATCCTTTAATGTTTACATTTAAAACGTTTTTATTTTATTTTTTTTAATTTTTTTTAATGTTTTATTTTTATTTTTGATACAGAGAGAGACAGAGTATGAGAGGGGGAGGGTCAGAGAGAGAGGGAGACACAGAACCGGAAGCAGGCTCCAGGCTCTGAGCTAGTGGTCAGCACAGAGCCTGATGCGGGGCTCGAACCCACAAACGTGAGATCTGACCTGAGCCGAAGCCGGAGGCTTAACCGACTGAGCCACCCAGGCGCCCCTAAAACATTTTTATAATTTAAAAATGTCCATGACAAATCAGGACATTATTACATGCATACAGTGTATTGATAATATGGGTTCATGTTATAAAATGTTTAAAGGAGAGTTTGTGATAATAAAAAATTTGAAGATCATTTGTTCAAGTATCAGGTTTTTCAACCTGAGCACTACTGACAATTTGGGCTGGAAAATTTCTTCTGTGGGGACTGTCCTGTACATTGTAAGTTATTTAGCAGCATCCCTGGCTTCAACCTATGAAATGTCAATAGTAATTCCCACATGGGGGCACATGGGTGGCCCAGTCAGTTAAGCGTCCGGCTTCAGCTCAGATCATGATCTCAGGGTTTGTGGTTTCGAGCCCCATGTCAGGCTCTGTGCTGACAGCTACCTCAGAGCCTGGAGCCTGCTTCAGATTCTGTGTCTCCCTCTCTTTCTGACCCTTCCCTGCCCACTGCTGTCTTTTTCTCTCAAAAATAAATAAAACATTAAAAAAAAATAGTACTTCCCACTCAATCGGTTGTGACAACCTAAAACTCCTCCAGACAGTGACAAGAGTCCTCTTTGGGTAGGGTTGCCAGATTTACCAAAACAAAAAAAAATAAATAAGTAGAGGAGGAGCCAAGATGGCAGAGAGGAAGGGAGCTTTGTAACCTTCGTCTGCCCCATCTATCGAACTGAGAAGGACATTACTCTCAACTGCAAGAGCAGAAGGAGAAAACACGGAATCCAGAAAGAAGACAACTTAAAGGATACCTGAGTGAGTGAGTGAGAACTGGGGAGATTGGAAAACGGGCCAGCCCAAGATGGGCAGGGGAGGTGAGAGCCCCAGCCCAACGCGGGGCAAGCGCGCGGAGCCTGAGAGACAAAGGGAAGAGACAGAAAAACTGAACACGCTCATAGTACTGTCTCTGGGGAAGAGGTAAAGAATGCTTAACCGCGCTTGGAGAGAGAGGCTCACTCCATAGATAACTGCTGGGTAGCCCAAATCCTGAACCCAGGTGGCACAAGGGAAAGAACAGCTTCCAGCCCTGCGCCATCTTGGTGAGGAGTCGGTGGCCACGGCAGCGGTGGTGTCAGGGGCACTCACTTTGACCTCGGTTTTGGGAGTGGGAGCACGCACCTCATTTCCATGGCGCATCTCACCCCCAGCATTGGCCGAGCGAATCCTGAATCCCGGGTGCCAACAGGGAAAAAACAGCCCCCGCCTCTGTGCGATCCTGGCAGGGAGTTGGCGGCGGTGGAGTCCTGGGCATGCGCTCAGGCTGCAGGAGCTCCCAGCTCGTTTCCAGCAGCTCCCGGCACCCCCAGCAACAGTTGCGCACTTATTCCTCCCCCAACACGAAAGCGATCCCGGCTGGGGGTTGGGTCTGTGACGGCGCGCACTTCACCTCCTGCTGCACATCTCGCCTCAGGTAGGGGCAGCCAAAATCCCTGCCTGAGCCAAGACAAACCGATTCCTCCCCTTAAGAAGCCAGCCACCAAAGCAAATACATCTCATCTGTGGTAGCATAAAAGTGCATGGACTGGAACTTTGAACCGAGTTGGGCCTGGAAAATACAACTCTGCTCAACCGCGGCACAAGGAGATCGGACTCATTAGAGTGGCCTACAGTGTGTAGTCCAGTGGAGCTTGGCAAGCTGCCTATCTAATCTCTGCAGACACCAAGGTGGAGCCTCTGAGAACAGCCTCTGAGACCTACCACACAAAACCACGCCTATCCACGATGGGAAGCTGCTGGGTTTTTTTTTTAATAATTTTTTTTCTTTTTTTCTTCATTTTTTTTCTTTTCTTCTTTTTCTGTACGTATTTTTTATTATTATTACTTTTTTTTACTTAAATTTTTAAAAATTTTTACTCCTTATTTTCCTTTCTCTTTTCTCCCCCCCTTTTTTTTTTTTACCTTCTTGCAATCCAGATATATTCCCTATCTCATCCCTATCTCTCCCCTCAACTTGTCTTACACTTTTAGACTGTCCACTGCCCTTTGTTGTCTCGGACCCCCTTTCTTTCTTTTTTTTTTTCTTTTCTTCTTCTCTTCTTTTCGTCTCTTTCCTCTCCATTTTCTTTCTGTTCTTTCCCCCTTTTAATGTGTTTGTTTGTTTGATTTGTCTGTGTGTTTGTGTGTTACTGTTCCCCCTGTGTTTGTCTGTCTGTTTTCCTTCTTAGGGCTACACCAAGAAACTAGCCAAAGTGTGCATGACAGTGAGTCCCAAATATTGCTGAGTAGGGATATAAAATATTCAAAGGCACAACAAGAGAAACTGAGAGACACCATTAAGAGAATATTTCCTGAAACGACAGGCCCTGGACAGTCAATAAGCCTCCTTAACAGAGAAATATTAACAGGTGCACAGTGCACAATGAGCTTTCTAAAGGTGAC
>NC_043708.1:30937586-30939050 GCF_006229205.1 Suricata suricatta
AAATAATAAAGATCAGGGCAGAAATAAACAATACAGAATCCAAAAGAACAGTCGAGCAGATCAATGAAACCAAGAGTTGGTTCTTTGAAAAAAATAAACAAAATCGATAAACCTCTAACCAAGCTCCTCAGAAAGAAAAGAGAGAACACCCAGATAGACAAAATCATGAATGAAAAAGGATCTATTACAACCAATCCCTTAGAAATACAAGCAATCATCAGAGATAACTATGAAAAATTATATGCCAACAAACTGGACAACACAGAAGAAATGGACAAATTCCTAAATGCACATGCATTGCCAAAATTCAAATGGGAAGAGATGGAAAGCATGAATAGACCAATAACCAGTGAAGAAATTGAATCCATTATAAAAAATCTCCCAACGAATAAGATCCCAGGGCCAGATGGCTTACCAGACATTTAAAGCAGAGCTCATACCCATTCTTCTCAAACTATTCCAAAAAATAGAAATAGAGGAAAACTTCCAAACTCATTCTACAAAGCCAGCATCACCTTGATACCCAAACCAGACAGAGACCCAGCCAAAAAAGAGAACTACAGACCAATATCCTTAATGAATACAAATGCAAAAATACTCAGCAAGATACTAGCAAATCAAATTCAACAGCATATAAAAAGAATTATCCATCATGATCAATTAGGATTCATTCCTGGATTACAGGGCTGGTTCAGTATTCGCAAATCCATCAATGTGATCCATCACATTAACAAAAGAAGGGAAAAAAACCCATATGGTCCTGTAGATAGATGCAGAAAGAGCATTTGACAAAATACAGCACCCTTTCTTAATAAAAAAAAACCCTTGAGAAAGCTCGAATAGAAGGAACTTATCTAAACATTATAAAAGCAGTTTATGAAAAGCCCACAGCCAATATTAATGGGGAAAAACTGAGAGCTTTCCCCTTGAAATCAGGAACACAACAGGGGTGTCCACTCTCACCACTGCTGTTTAACATAGTGCGGGAAGTCCTAGCATCAGCATTCAGACAACAAAAGGAAATAAAAGGCATCAGATTTGGCAAAGAAGGAGTCAAACTTTCACTTTTTGCAGATGACATGATACTCTACATGGAAAACCCAATGGACTCCACCAGAAGCCTTCTAGCACTGATTAATTAATTCGGTAAAGTTGCAGGATACAAAATCAATGTACAGAAATTAGTTGCATTCCTATACAGCAAAAATGAAGCAGACGAAAGAGAAATCAAGAAACTGATTCCATTCACGATTGCACGAAAAACTATCAAATACCTAGGAGGAAACCTAACCAAGGATGTAAAAGACCTATATGATGAAAACTATAGAAAACTTATGAAAGAGATTGAAGAAGACACCAAGAAATGGAAAAACATTCCCTGTTCATGGATCGGAAGAATAAACATTGTGAAAATGTCATCACTACCCAAAGCAATCTACACATTCAATGCAATCCCCATCAAAA
>NC_043708.1:30939150-30950295 GCF_006229205.1 Suricata suricatta
GAAGACATGAACAGACACTTCTCCAAAGAGGACATCCAGATGGCCTACAGGTACATGAACCGATGCTCAACATCACTCATCATCAGGGAAACACAAATCAAAACCACACTGAGATACCACCTCACACCAGTCAGAGTGGCTAAAATGAACAAATCAAGAGACTATAGATGTTGGCGAGGGTATTGAGAGACGGGCACCCTCCTACACTGTTGATGGGAATGTAAACTGTGCAGCTGCTGTGGAAAACAGTGTGGAGATTCCTCAAAAAACTATCCATAGAACTCCCTTATGACCCAGCAATAGCACTGCTAGGGATTTACCCAAGAGATATAGAAATGCTAATACATAGGAGCACATGTACCCCAATGTTCCTAGCAGCAATGTCAACAGTAGCCAAAACATAGAAAGAGCCTAAATGTCCATCACCTGATGAGTGGATCAAGAAGACGTGGTATATATACACAATGGAGTATTACATGGCAATGAGAAAGAATGAAATCTGGCCATTTGTAGGAAAGTGGATGGACCTTGAGGGTGTCATGCTAAGCGAAATAAGTCAGGCAGAGAAGGACAGAAACCATATGTTTGCACTCATAGGTCTAGCAGGAAAACAGGAGAGACCTAATGGAGAACCAGGGGGAGCGGAGGAGGGAGAGAGAGTTGGGGAGGGAGAGGGATGCAAAACTTGAGAGACTATTGAATGCTGAAAATGAACTGAGAGTTGAAGGGGAAGGGGGAGGGGGTAAAAGAAGTGGGGGTGATGGTGGAGGGCACTTGTGGGGAAGAGCACTGGGTGTTGTATGGAAACCAATTTGACAATAAACTATTAAAATAAATAAATAAATAAATAAAATAAATAAGTAAATAAAATAAAAGCAAAAACTAAAGGGACATCCTTATTTTTTTAAATCCTAGTCTCTGTATTGGAAATCCTAATTTAACTAGGCTCCTGTGTTTTATGCCACAACCCTAAAGGAAGAAGGCAAACCCATTCTTGCATTGGGGAACCACAGTTTGAAAGTATCATTATGCCTATGTTACTCTCTACATCCTTGCCTCTTTCCCAATCTTATCTTACCTTCCAAACTCTTCCACTGTGCTCTCTGGAACTCATTATCCATAACTTGCAAAAGTCCCCGTGTTGTCCAGCTTTCTCTTCAATTTATTTTTATTAAAATCTGACTGACTCTCCCTTAAAGATGTAATTAATTGCTCCACCCAAATGGTGCTATTTATACTCTCAGGTTCCATATACCTCAGAGATGGAATTTGGTATAAGCAAAAACTATTTGGTATTTCCAATGGAAAACTATGCATTCTTCAGGTTACCTGATTCTAGCTTATTATTTCTTAAAATTTTTTTTTAAATCTTTATTTATTTGTGAGAGAGAGAGAGAAAAAACACGAATTTGCGAGGATCAGCATAGAGCCCTGCTTGGGGGTTGAACCCACGAACCACAAGATCATGACCTGAGCCAAAGGTAGACACTTAACTGACTGAGCCATCTAGGTGCCCCTAGTTTTTTGTTGCTTTTGAGGTGTTTTGCAACTCTGTAAACTGTAGAGAGCTAACAGTAATGCAAAATAATTCTTGTCTATAGATATGCAATAAATTCTGTCCAGTGGAAATTCAATGGGTTTGCCTCCTCCAATATGGGTAGAAGTCAATGTTGCTTTCTTTTCAAGTTCATTTCAATTTTTCTGACCTATAAATGTGGATTCACCTTTGGAAATCTTATTGGTTCTCTCATTAATAGTGGTTAACTAAAACCTTTAACACATTTCATTTTATATCTGTATAAGAGATGAGTCATGATTTTTATTTTTTAAAGAGAGAGAGAGAGAACACACTTGAGCAGAAGAGAGGGGCAGAGAGAGAGAGAGGGAGAGAATCCCAAGAAGTTTCCACCCTCAGCACAGAGCCCAACTTGGGCCTTGATCCCACAACTCTGGGTCATAACCTGAGCTGAAATCAAGAATCAGATGGTCAACCGATTGAGCGACCCAGGTGTCCCATAATTTTAATTTTTTTTAATAGTTTTTAAAAATTTTCCTTTAACAGAGGTTGGATTGTTGTTGTTTTTGCTTCTCATTGCTATTTCCTGGCCATTATTCTTACATATGTACTTAAAAAGAAAAAGAACAGCCAGCTTCTCTGAGGTCCATGCCACTCACCTGCTTAATTCTCTTCCTCTTCTCCTTATCTGTTGTATTCATGTAACTCCCCCTTCAGTCAAGCAAAGACTTAGGTCAATTTCTCCTCTCTGCCATAAGCCCTGCCATTATCCTGGGTGACTTCAACTATCAAGAAGATGATTCATCCTCTAGGGTCCTGGTCACTCATTTCTTTGATCTCAACATCCTTTTCCTTGACTTCACAGGAGTCACCTACTCCTTCCATCACCCTTTGGACCCTGTCATCATAACTGTGTCAGTTTCAGAATCGCAAATTCAAGCATCTTCTTTAACCACAATCTCTTCTCTTTCCACATGGTCTGTTAATTACTCTTTAGCTCTTTTCAACCTCATTGGGACCTTCATTCATTGACCCTCATTAGCTTTCTTTCAATTCCTTTCTTGTACTCCCTCCTTCATTTTTAAAGTTTACTTTTTTTTGAGAGTGAGAGTGAGCAGCATGGGGGCTGGAACCCATGAACTGTGAGATCATGACCTGAGTCAAAATCAAGAGTCGGACGCTCAACCAACCGAACCACTCAGGTGCCCCTCTTATTTTCCCATCTGATCTAGGCTAGATTCTATGATCTATAATTTCACTGTTTTGTCAACCTACACAACCCTAAACCCCATCGTTCCTCTTTTTTTTTTTTTCTTTTTTCACTTCATCTACCTGGAAAACCCCAAACCTAAGTGAACTGCTTTCTCTATGGCCCTGGTTATGGGCAGTTTGTATACTGCTTATTGGTTCCAGAGAATCTCCAAATGAGCCCTAAACATCACTCAGGTTGGGTCACCTTGCTCTCCGGTTTTCTGTTCAATCACTCCCTCTCTCATCAAATTTTGGTTCCCCGCTTCTTGTCCTATATTCTCAGTAGATGAGCCTGTCTTCCTTGACAGAAAAAAAAAAAGAAACTATCACATGGGCACTCCCCATCTTCTTCCTATAATCTTATAATCCTATCTTCACCTGTACCCATCCTGTCTTCTTTCTCTCCTATATCAGCAGAGGAGCAGTCCTTCCTTCTAACTAGGGTCAGATTCTTTTCCTGTGCTTTTTATCTCTTCTTCCCTGCCTCCTCACAACTCCTCCCTGTAGACTGCACAGTCTGGCTTCATCTGTGTATCTTTTCAATTATTTTTCCCTCTGAATAGGGTCCCTCTTAATTTTTTTTAAACATTCTCAACCTTTTTTTTTTTCATTAAAAAACAAACAAAGGGCTCACCTTGGTGGCTCAGTCGGTTGGGTGTTGGACTTCGGCTCAGGTCATGATCTCATGACTTGTGGGTTCGAACCCTGCATTGAGCTCTGTGCTGACAGCTCAGAGCCTGGAGCCTGGAGCCTGCTTCAGATTCTGTGTCTCCCTCTCTATCTGCCCTTTCCCAACTTGCACTCTGTCTCTCTCAAAAATAAATATTTAAAACAACAACAAAAACCAAACAAAACTTCCTGGATCCTAAGTTCCTTTCTAGTTATGCATCTAACTGCCTCCATTTTCCTTCCTTCCACTCACTGTTCAGTCCCGCATTCCCACACCCCTGAAGGAGCTCTGATTGAGATCGTGGGTACCTCACTAGTGAAGCATTGGTGTCAACAAATCCAACATTTTTCAATCATCTTGTTGATTTTTCAGCAACAATCGACACAATTGATCACTCTCTCCTCGAACTGCTCTTTAGTCCCAGTTTCCATAGCAAAACTCCTCCACTTTTTTCCTTATGCTTCTGGCTACTCTGACTCCTTGCAAGTACATCCTCTTCTACTCTAGCATTAAACCCAAACATCTCAATACTAGGCCTTCTCTCTTCTTCCTACTTGATATCACTCCTGAATATTCTTGTCCATGCCTAAGACTATGCCACCACCTCCACGTCAACAACTCCAGCTTTGATTACATATCTGAGCTCAGGCTATTGTCAATTTTTCTGGGAAGTCTCAGAGGTACCTCAAATTCAATATGTATATAACTGAACTCATGGTTTCCCTCTTAAAAGTTAGCTTTTTCCAGGCGTTCTAAATACCTAACCATTACCCTAATGTCTTGCCTCTCATCCCCCACTCTAATTCATCACCAGATTCTTTTTATATTAAATCCAACTACTTCTCTCCAACTCCACTTTCAGTAGTCTCATCGAAGCTACCATATTTTCTTCCCTGCATTACTAAAACTTACTAATCATCTACTATAATCCACTCACAGCCACTTCCAATCCTTTTTTCTTACAACAGTCAAAATAATCTTATAAAATGCATGTTTGATCATAGAAGCCTCCTGTTAAAAACCCTTCAGTGACTCTTAAAGACTGAAGTCTTTAGTAGCGCCAGGTCCTTACAGAATCTAACAGATATCTAACTGCCCCCTTACCTGATACCGTATCCCCATCCCACCTTCAGCCACATGGGCCTTCTTCTAGGTTTTCCCCCCACAGAGCCTTTGCATGTGCTGTTACCTTTGCTTGGAGCACCTCCCTCCCCCAATCATCATTTGGTCTCATTCACACCTACCTGTCCTTTATATCACAGCTCTCTTTAATGTCTCTGATAGGATCTCCTCTTTTCATCTCTCACTGCCATCATCATCATAGTTAATACTTAGCCATGTTTAATACAAATCAGACACTGATCTAAGGGCTCTACCAGTAAGAATTTATTGTAACAACTCCATTGAATGCATGTGGAAACTGAGGCCTCACATACTTTCATGTACCACAACTGTTATTTTCCTACATGCAATATGGAACAATAGTACTTCCTTCCTAGGGTGTTTGAGAAAATTAAACGAGTCTATAAAAGACTCAGAACAGTTCCAGCCACATAATAAATGTCCAGTAGATGTTAGCAATTGTTAATTATTGTTGTAATCTTACATTTACTGCATGATAATCTGGTTAAAGTCTGTTTCTGTCTTGTAAGTACTATGAACATTGGTTCTTCTTTTTTTGCTATTATATCCTTTATGTCTACCCAGGCCAGTGGCACACAGTGAGTGTTCAATGAACATTTCTCGAATGAATGAATAATTAATTCATGTCCAACTGCACAGGATTGTTATAATACTAAAAGAAATGATGTAATGTACTTTTAAAAACTGCATAGGGACGTAGAGATGTTAAGCATTTAAATGGTAAACAATGATGCTAAAGCAAGCATGACCAGAATCTTAGGGGGGAAAATAATGTGGAAGGGATTCATAGATGTATAGAATTTGGATGAAGTGGACCTCAGAATATGTAGAAGATTGTGGAGAGTACGTGGAGGTATATAGGGAAGGGGTGGTAATTGCTTACCTAGTCTGTATGTGATGAGGAATAACAGAAAATCTTATTACAGATTTGGTGGAGACATATCACAGAGGGAGTTGACATGCAGATAAAGGAATCTGAACCTGACATGAAAGAGAAAAGCGAGTCTTGAGAAGGAGCATTTCAGGAAGATTCTTTCACCCATCTACTAGTGAGCCAGGAACTCTTCTTCATGCTGTAGATTCAATGGTGACTCAAACAAACTTTGAATGGTGAAAGGATTCCACCAGGTGATTTCTGAGATCCCATAGCTTTATCATTTTGTGATTTGAATAATAATTACTTTCCAGCAAACTCATAGATAACCAGGTACATCACTGCTCCAACTTAAATGGGATCTGTGGTTAGGAATGTTAATCATGTTCATGTAGTTTATTCAGAAGGAAGGGGGAAACATTTTATAAACACATGCTGTGGTCAGTTCATTTTCCAGCAGCATGTCCTTGATTACTATTGAACCCAAAAGACCATGACTTCTGTACCAGAAAAACATCTTGTTTCTGCTTGGGCATATATTACTTTGGGGAAGGAGAACTGTCCAATTTTATTTTCTAAATGGTATTTGAACACTAAAAATGCTCAATAAACATTATAAATCCATGGTACCATCTCTGCAAAAGAAATCTTGGCTATATGACCACATACCTGTAGCAATAAACAATAACTGTTTTTAACAGTTTCTCACGCCATTCACTAGGGGCTATTCATATGGAAGCCTAAAATTAAAAATAAGTAAAAGCAGCTGGGCTCATAATGATTTGTCAAGAAAACTTCAAATATACAAAACCCAGATGGTTAGTATAGAATAGCACAGAAAATGTCACTGAATAATCCTGGCCATTGAGAATTTCTGCCTACTTTCACTGCATAAAGTTTATTTCAAACTGGACTTCATTCATCATGAAGAATTATGCATGGCAAACTTGAACCAAACGTCTGGAAAGTAAGTTGGAATATGATTTGAAAGTTCTAGTAGCAAATAATATTCTAACTTTACTGAATTCAATTACTACACAGCCTGGGAACTCACTTCAAGACCTGTGAAAAATGCCCCCCTTAAAAAAAGAATTAGAAATCAATGAACAGAAGGAAATTTGGAAAATTTGCAAATATGTGGAAAATAAACTAAACACTCTCAAATAACCAGTGAGTCATGGGAAAAAATCACAAGGGAAATTAGAAAACACCTTGAGATGGATGAAAATATACAACATACAAACTTGTACAGGATGTAATTAAAGCAGTGCTTAAAGAGAAATGAATATGGGCGCCTGGGTAGCTCAGTTGGTTGAGTGTCCGATTTTGTCTCAGGTCATGATCCCCACATCAGGCTCTGTGCTGACAGCTCAGAGCCTGGAGCCTGCTTCTGATTCTGTGTCTCCCCCTCTCTTTGCCCCTCCCCTGCTCGCACTCCATCTCTCTCAAAAATAAATATTAAAAAAGAGAGAGAAATGAATAGCTGTAAACATCTATATTAAAAAGAAAGATTTCAAATCTGTAACGACCTTCCAACTTAAAAAATTAGAAAAAGACTAAACTCAAAGCAAGCAGAAGGAAGTAAATAATAAAGACCATAGCAGAGATAAATGAAAGAGGGAAAAAAAATAAACAAAACCAAATGTTAGTTCTTTGAAAATATCAACAAAATTGACAAATCTTTATCTAAACCAAGAAAAAAAAGGAGATGGAAAAATCCAAATTACCAAAGTTAAGAGTGAAAGAGGTGATATTACTACCAACAGTAAGAAAAAATTATAAAGGAATATTATCAAAATGTCAACAAATTAGATAACCTAGGTGAATTCCTTGAAGCACACAAACTACCAAAACTGAATTAAGAAGAAACAGAAAATCTGAATAGAATTATAACAAGAGATTAAATTAGTAATCAAAACCTTCCCACAAAGAAAAGTCCAGGCAAGGTGATGTCCCTAGCAAATTCTACCAAATGTTTAGTTTTAAAATTAAAAAAAAAAAAAAAAAAAAGCTGCTCTCCTCCTTCTTTTCTTTAAAATAAACTCTACTCACAATGTGGGCTTAAACTCATGACCCGGAGATCAAGAGTCACCTACCCTATTGACTAAGCCCGCCCAGGTGCCCCACTACCCCAAATGTTTAAAAAGATTAATGCTAATCCTTCACAAACTCTTCCCACAATTAGAAGATGGATTTCCCAACTAATTTTATGATGCCAGTTTTACCCTGATCCCCAAACCAGACAAAGATATCCTAAGAAAAAACTAAAGACCAGGGGCACTTGGGTGGCTTGGTAGGTTAAGTGTCTGACCCTTGATTTTGGCTCAGGTCATGATCTCACAGTCCTGAGATCGAGCCTGCTGCTATTGCTCTGGCAGCTTCGGGCTCTGAGCTGGGTGTGAAACCAGCCTAAGATTCTCTCTCTCACTCCCTCTGCCCTTCCCCCAGCTTGCTAGCATACATGAGATCTCAAAAAAAAAAAAAAAAAATACTAGCAAGGTGGATCCAGCAACAAATATAAAGGACTAAATACCATGACCAAATAGGGAATGGAAGATTGGTTTAACAAAATCAATCAACATAATATAGCAAAGGACAAAACATCTCAATGGACAAAGAAAAAGCATTTGACAAAATCTAACACCATTTTATGATAAAAAAAACATTCTATAATTTGGAATAAAAAGGAACGCCTGCAACCCGATAAGGAAATCACATAAAACCTACAGCTAACGTAATATTTGGGGGTGACTAAAAGATTAAAAGCTTTCACCCGGGGCGCCTGAGTGGCTCAGTGGGTTAAGCCTCCAACTTTGGCTCAGGTCAGATCTCATATTCGTGGGTTCGAGCCCCGCGTCGGGCTCTGTGCTGACCGCTAGCTCGGAGCCTGGAGCCTGCTTCCGGTTCTGTGTCTCCTTCTCTCTCTCTGCCCCTCCCCCTCTCATGCTCTGTCTCTCTCTGTATCAAAAATAAATAAAACATTAAAAAACTTAAAAAAAAAAAGCTTTCACCCTAGTATCAGGAATAAAACAAGATGTCCACTCTTACTACTTCTATTCAACATTGTATAGAGGTTCTAGCCAAGTCAGTTGAATAAGAGAAAGAAATAAGAGGCATCTGGATTTCTATGAGTCTATGAGATCATCTTGTATATAGAAAATTTGAGAAACATACATAAAACTATTAGAGCTAATAAACTGCTTAAGCAAGTTTGAAGGATACAAGATCAATATATAAAAACCTGTTATATTTCTAAAATTTTTTTACATTTATTTATATTTAAGAGAGAGAAAGACAAGGCAAAAGTGGGGTAGGGGCAGAGAGAGAATGAGACACAGACTTTGAAGCAGGATCCAGGCTCTGAGCTGTCAGCACAGAGTCTGACGTGGGGCTTGAACTCACAAACCATGAGATCATGACCTGAGCTGAAGTCAGACGCTTAACTGACCACCTGGGCACTCCTTGCATTTCTATATACTAACAATTCAATGCGGAAAAGACAGTCTTTTTAGAAAAATGGTGGTAGGGCAACTGGATGTCCTCATGCAAAAGAATAAAGTTAGACCCTAACCTCACACTATATGCACAAAAATTACCTTAAAATGGATCATAGACTTAAATGTAAGAGCTAAAACTATAAAACAATATCCTCCAATTCTACAGATCTTGCTGGAGGAATTTGTATTTAAATAGATTTTTTTCAAGATTAAAATGACCAATAAATAACATCCTTTAAAATTTGAATGACAAATTATATGTATAGTTAAGACATTGATCCCTATCTGAGTTCATAACTCTTATTTATGAGTAGCAGTTTTATTTTAGAGTTGAAGATGTTTTTTTAAATGGCTATTTATTTAGAGAGATGCTGCATGTACAAGTGTGCAAATGGGGGAGAGGGAGCAGAAGGAGAGAGAGAGATCCCAAGCAGGTTCCACACTCATTGCAGAGCCTGACCCTCGGCTTGATCTCAGGAACCATGAGATCATGACCTGAGCCAAAATCAAGAGTTGGACGCTTAAGTAAACTGAACGACCCAATGGCCCTAGAGTTAAAAATGGTTTTAAGTGAAATATTTCTGAGGATGTTCGATTCCATATGTAGCTCTTAATATGCTAAAATTTAGTGAATGTGTGAGAAGGGTCTTAGTATTTTCTTAGTCATTTACTTTTTATTTTTTTAACCAAAAAATTTTTTTACATAATCTCTATACCCAACATGGGTCTTAAACTTAACCCTGAGATCAAGAGTTGTATGCTCCACTCACTGAGCCATCCAGGTTACCCCTACACAAACAATTTCTAATGTTTGAGCATTTCCTTAGCCTCTAGTCAGTTTTTAAAGATTCTTTACTCCTCCCCTTCAGTGATATCAGGGCCAAACAAAATAGAAATCAAAGAACAAATGAATTTCTAGGAATTCTATGATCAATATTCAACCCATGATGGGGCAAAGAGTACGCGTTCCCATGTTAAGTTATTTCCACATCTAGAATTTTCCAGAATGAATTTTCAAAACAGTGTT
Organism: Suricata suricatta; assembly: GCF_006229205.1. NCBI lineage: Eukaryota > Metazoa > Chordata > Mammalia > Carnivora > Herpestidae > Suricata > Suricata suricatta. The sequence continues at coordinate 30,949,129 of NC_043708.1, forward strand.
TTTCTAGAATGAAATTCAAAATAGTGTCAATATACAAGAGTTTCTGGGGCTAGGTAAGAAAAATAAGAATTTTTTTTACTATTCTTCCTTTTTCTCTGCACATTCCCTGCAGTGGTTAGATTATTCAAGAGTCCAATTTCATTTGCTATTTTTGAGCAAAGTGCACTGGACTTTTCACAACAAATGCCTATATCAGAAAGGCCAAGTTCATAGAGTCACTGAAATTGATTAAATGTTATATGGTTACATACAGTATTATTAGTTTGCAATAAATGACACAAGAGACTACGTTAAAATCTTAATAAAAGCAAATAGATATTGTGGGACTTGATCTTTTGCAGCTGGGTTGTGTTATAGGTAGGACTGCCAGATTTAGCAAAAGATACAGGATGCTCCAATTCTATTTGAATTTCAGATAAACAATGAATAATTTAGTATATGTGTATCCTAAATATTGCATAGGAAATACATATGCTAAGAATATATTCATTGTTTATCTGAATTCATATTGAACTGGGCATCCTGCATTTTACCTGGCAACCCCAATTATAGGAAAAGAGGGAGACAGATTTTAAGCATTCTCCTTACAAAAAGCTGTCCAGACTAGCAGTAGGAGATAAACAGACTGGGTGGTCCTACATTTCTGTCCTGGTTGGTCACTTAACAGTTAAGGAAGTTTCTAGCAAAGTCCTAGAATTGGGCTGGCTTGTGATCAGATCCTGGTCTATTTTTAGGCTGCGGTAAATGGGACAGTTATTCCAGGGATTGGGGAAAAGCAACTCACATTTAAAGTCATGGAGAGGAGGTGTATATATATGCCTAAGAGAGGAGAGGAGAGTATGTCATACATTGCCACAGTAAACGCCACTTGTGTCCATCTCCTCCATCCCAAGCAAATAAGGGAGATATAAGAGATGTCTCATTAATCTGGAAGGTGCTAGATGAACCCTGTTTTTGAAAATGTGGATTGCGTATGTCAGGCAAAGGAACAGTGAGATGGGACACTGGCCTTGAAATCATCTCCACTGGAATGAAGCATAGATATCCATAACCTCAATCCTTCCAAAACTGATGTCATTCCCTTCCCCTCCCAATTCTTCCCCACTCCCTAAGTTCATTCAAGTGGCCTCTAAGTGCCAGCATGTGCTGGCTCTGGACATACATGGG